>NW_027274625.1:0-90218 GCF_030028105.1 Mobula birostris
CCAGTAATGATCACCCAACGATGTCTCCACGTCACTGATTATCAGTCTAGTACTGATCAACAACGATGTCCCCATGTCACTGATTATCAGTCCAGTAATGATCCCCCAACTTTGTCCCCATGTCACTGATTATTAATCCGGTAATTATAACCCAACGATGTCCCCACGTCACTGATTATCAGTCCAGTAATGATCCCCAAAGATGTTCCTACGTCACCAATTATCAGTCTTGGTACTGATCCCCCAACTGTGTCCCCACATTACTGATTATCAGTCTGCTACTGACTCCCCAACGATGTCTCCACGTTACTGATTATCAGTCCGGTACTGATCTCCAACGATGTTCCCACGTCACTGATTATCAGTCCGGTAATAATTCCCCAACGATGTCCCCACGTCACTGATTATCAGTCCAGTAATGATCCCCCAACGATGTTCCCACGTCACTGATTATCAGTCTGGTATTGATCCCCCAACGATGTTCCCACGTCACTGATTATCAGTCCAGTAATGGTCCCCCAACGATGTTCCCACGTCACCAGTTATCAGTCTGGTACTGATCCCCCAACTATGTCTCCACGTTCCTGATTATCAGTCCGGCAATGATACCCCAACGATATCCCCGAGTCACTGATTATCAGTCCGCTACTGACCCCCCAACGATGTGTCCACATTACTGATTATCAGTCTGGTACTGTTCCCCCAACTATGTCCCCACATCACTGATTATCAGTCGTTAATGAGTACCCAACGATGTCCCCATGTCACTGATTATCAGTCCGGTACTGATCTCCAACGATGTTCCCACGTCACTGATTATCAGTCCGGTAAAAATTCCCCAACGATGCACCCACGTCACTGATTATCAGTCCGGTACTGACCCCCCAACGCTGTCTCCTTGTTACTGATTATCAGTCTGGTACTGTTCCCCCAACTTTGTCCCCATGTAACTGATTATTAGTCCGGTAATTATACCCCAACGATGTCCCAACGTCACTGATTATCAGTCCAGTAATTATAGCCCAACGATGTCCCCACGTCACTGATTATCAGTCCGGTACTAATCAACAACGATGTCCCCAAGTCACTGATTATCAGTCCGCTACTGACCCCCAACAATGTCCCCACGTCACTTATTATCAGTCCAGGAATGATAGCCAACGATGTCCCAACGTCACTCATTATCAGTCCGGTACTGATCCCCCAACGATGTCCCAACGTCACTCATTATCAGTCCGGTAATGATCCCCCAAAGATATCCACACGTCACTGATTATCAGTCTGGTCCTGATACCCAACGATGTCACCACATCACTGATTATCAGTCCGGTACTGATCACCAACGATGTCCCATGTCACTGATTATCAGTCCGGTACTGACCCCCAACGATGTCCCCACGTCACTGATTATCTGTCCGGTACTGATCCCCAACGAAATCCCTACGTCATTGATTATCAGTCCGGTACTGATCCCCCACTTTCGTCCCACGTCACTGATTATCAGTCCAGTAATGATCCCCCAACGATGTTCCCACGTCACCAATTATCAGTCTGGTACTGATCCCTCAACTATGTCGCCATATCACTGATTATCAGTCCGTTAATGAGTACCCAACGATGTCCACACGTCACTGATTATCATTCTGGAGCTGATCACCAACGATGTCCCCACGTCACTGATTATCAGTCCAGTAATGATCCCCCAACGATGTCCCCACGTCACTGATTATCAGTCCGGTAATGACCCCCAACAAGGTCCCTCACGTAACTGATTATCAATCCGGTACTGATCAACAACGATGTCCCAACATCACTGGTTATCAGTCCGGTAATGATCCCCCAACGATGTCCCCACGTCACTGATTATCAGTCCGGTACTGATCAACAACGATGTCCCAACATCACTGGTTATCAGTCCGGTACTGATCCCCCAACTTTGTCCCCACGTCACTTATTATCAGTCCGGTAATGAATCCCAACATCGTCCCTCACGTCACTGACTATCAGTCCGGTACTGTTCCCCCAACTTTGTCCCCATGTAACTGATTATTAGTCCGTTAATTATACCCCAACGATGTCCCAACGTCACTGATTATCAGTACAGTAATTATAGCCCAACGATGTCCCCACGTCACTGATTATCAGTCCGGTACTGATCAACAACGATGTCCCCAAGTCACTGATCATCAGTCCGTTACTGACCCCCCAACGATGTCCCCACGTCACTTATTATCAGTCGGGGAATGATAGCCAACGATGTCCCAACGTCACTCATTATCAGTCCGGTACTGATCCCCCAACGATGTCCCAACGTCACTCATTATCAGTCCGGTAATGATCCCCCAAAGATATCCACAGGTCACTGATTATCGGTCTGGTCCTGATACCCAACGATGTCACCACATCACTGATTATCAGTCCGGTACTGATCACCAACGATGTCCCAATGTCACTGATTATCAGTCCGGTACTGACCCCCAACGATGTCCCAATGTCACTGATTATCAGTCCGGTACTGATCCCCAACGAAATCCCTACATCATTGATTATCAGTCTGGTACTGATCCCCCACTTTTGTCCCCACGTCACTGATTATCAGTCCAGTAATGATCCCCCAACGATGTTCCCACGTCACTGATTATCATTCTGGAGCTGATCACCAACGATGTCCCCACGTCACTGATTATCAGTCCAGTAATGATCTCCCAACGATGTCCCCACGTCACTGATTATCAGTCCAGTAATGATCCCCCAACGATGTCCCCACGTCACTGATTATCAGTCCGGTAATGACCCCCAACAAGGTCCCTCACGTAACTGATTATCAATCCGGTACTGATCCCCAACGATGTCCCCACGTCACTGATTATCGGTCCGGTAATGATCACCCAACGATGTCCCGACGTCACCAATTATCAGTCCGCTACTGACCCCCCAACGATGTCTCCACGTTACTGATTATCAGTCTGGTACTGTTCCCCCAACTTTGTCCCAATGTCACTGATTATTAGTCTCGTAATTATACCCCAACGATGTCCCACGTCACTGATTATCTTTCCGGTAATTATAGCCCAACGATGTCCCCACGTCACTGATTATCAGTCTGGTAATGATCTACAACGATGTCCCCACGTCACCGATTATCAGTCCGGTAATGATCCCCCAACGATGTCCCCACATCACTGAATATCTGTCCGGTACTGATCAGCCAACGACGTCCCCAAGTCACTGATTATCAGTCTGTTTCTGATCAACAAAGATGTCCCCACGTCACTGATTATCAGTCCGGTAATGATCCCCCAGTAATGTCCCCACGTCACTGATTATCAGACTGGTAATGATCCCCCAACTTTGTCCCCATGTCACTGATTATTAGTCCAGTAATTATATCCCAACGATGTCCCCACGTCACTGATTATCAGTCCAGTAATGATCACCCAACGATGTCTCCACGTCACTGATTGTCAGTCTAGTACTGATCAACAACGATGTCCCCATGTCACTGATTATCAGTCCAGTAATGATCCCCCAACTTTGTCCCCATGTCACTGATTATTAGTCCGGTAATTATAACCCAACGATGTCCCACGTCACTGATTATCAGGCCAGTAATGATCCCCCAACGATGTCTCCACGTTACTGATTATCAGTCTGGTTCTGATCAACAACGATGTCCCCACGTCACTTATTATCAGTCCGGTACTGATCAGCGACGATGTCCCCACGTCACTGATTATCAGTCCGGTAATGATCCCCCAACAATGTCCCCACTTCACTGGTTATCAGTCCGGTACTTATCGCCCAACGATGTCCCCACGTCACTGATTATCAGTCCGGTACTGATCTCCAACGATGTTCCCACGTCACTGATTATCAGTCCGGTAATAATTCCACAACGATGTCCCCACGTCACTGATTATCAGTCCGGTACTGATCAACAACGATGTCCCAACATCACTGCTTATCAATCCGGTACTGATCCCCCAACTTTGTCCCCACGTCACTGATTATCAGTCCAGTAATGGTCCCCCAACGATGTTCCCACGTCACCAATTATCAGTCTGGTACTGATCCCCCAACTATGTCTCCACATTCCTGATTATCAGTCCGGCAATGATCCCCCAACGATGTCCCCGAGTCACTGATTATCAGACCGCTACTGACCCCCCAACGATGTCTCCGCGTTACTGATTAACAGTCTGGTTCTGATCAACAACGACGACTCCACGTCACTGATGTTCATTCCGCTACTGACCCCCCAAATTTGTCTCCCCGTTACTGATCATCAGTCTGGTTCTGATCAACAACGATGTCCCCACGTCACTGATTATCAGTCCGGTACTGATCACCCTACGATGTCCCCACGTCGCTGAATATCAGTCCGGTACTGACCCCCCCAACGATCTCCCCACGTCACTTATTATAAGTCCGGTAATGATCACCCCAACGATGTCCACACGTAACTGATTATCAGTCCGGTACTGATCAGCAACGATGTCCCTACGTCACTGATTATCAGTCTGATAATGATCAGCAACGATTTCCACACGTCACTGATTATCAGTCTGGTACTCACCCCCCAACGACGTCCCCACGTCACTGATTATCAGTCCGGTACTGATCCCCCAGGTTTGTCCCCACGTCACTGATTATCAGTCCAGTAATGATCCCCCAACGATGTCCCCACGTCACTGATTATCAGTCCAGTAATGATCCCCCAACGATGTCCCCACGTCACTGATTATCAGTCCGGTACTGACCTCCCAACGATATCCCTACGTCACTGATTACCAGTCCGCTACTGACCCCCCAATAGATGTCCCCACGTCACTGTTTATCAGTCCGGTACTGATCCCCCAAGTTTGTCCCCACGTCACTGATTATCAGTCCAGTATGATCCGCCAACGATGTTCCCACGTCACCAATTGTCAGTCTGGTACTGATCCCCCAACTATGTCCCCACGTCACTGATTATCAGTCCGGTAATGACCCCCAACAACGTCCCTCACGTCACTGATTATCAGACCGGTACTGATCACCAACGATGTCCCCACGTCACTGATTATCAGTCCGGTAATGACCCCCAACAACGTCCCTCACGTCACTGATTATCAGTCCGGCACTGATCACCAACGATGTCCCCACGTTACTGATTATCAGTCTGGTACTGTTCCCCCAACTTTCTCCCAATGTCACTCATTATCAGTCCGGTAATGATCCCCAACGATATCCACACGTCACTGATTATCAGTCTGATTCTGATCCCCCAACGATGTCACCACGTCACTGATTATCAGTCCAGTACTGATCACCAACGATGTCCCCACGTCACTGATTATCAGTCCGGTACTGACCCCCCAACCATGTCCCCACGTATCTGATGATCAGTCCAGTACTGATCACCAACGATGTTCCCAAGTCACTGATTATCAGTCCAGTAATGATCCCCGAACGGTGTCCCCACGTCACTGATTATCATTCCGGTAATGACCCCCAACAATGTCCCTCACGTCACTGATTATCAATTCGGTACTGATCACCAACCATGTCCCCACGTCACTGATTATCGGTCTGGTAATGATCACCCAACGATGTCCCGACGTCACCGATTATCAGTCCGCTAGTGACCCCCCAACGATATCCCCACGTCACTGATTATCAATCCGGTAATGATCCCCCAACGATGTCCCCAAGTCACTGATTGTCAGTCTGGTTCTGATCAACAAAGATGTCCCTACGTCACTGATTATCAGTCCGGTAATGATCCCCCAACGATGTCCCCACGTCACTGATTATCAGACTGGTAATGATCCCCCAACTTTGTCCCCATGTCACTGATTATTAGTCAGGTAATTATAACCCAACGATGTCCCCACGTCACTGATTATCAGTCCGGTAAATATACCCCAACGATGTCCCCACATCACTGATTATCAGTCGGGTAATGACCCCCCAACGATGTCCCCACGTCACTGATGATCAGTCCAGTAATGATCACCCAACAATGTCTCCACATCACTGATTATCAGTCTAGTACTGATCAACAACGATGTCCCCATGTCACTGATTATCAACCCAACGATGTTCCTACGTCACCAATTATCAGTCTTGGTACTGATCCCCCAACTATGTCCCCACATCACTGATTATCAGTCCGCTACTGACTCCCCAACGATGTCTCCACGTTACTGATTATCAGTCTGGTTCTGATCAACAACGATGTCCCCACGTCACTTATTATCAGTCCGGTACTGATCAGCGACGCTGTCCCCACGTCACTGATTATCAGTCCGATGCTGATTCCCCAGCGATGTCCCCACGTCACTGATTATCAGTCCGGTAATGATCCCCCAACAATGTCCCCACTTCACTGATTATCAGTCCGGTACTTATCGCCCAACGATGTCCCCAAGTCACTGATTATCAGTCCGGTACTGATCTGCAACGATGTTCCAACGTCACTGATTATCAGTCCGGTAATAATCCCCCAACGATGTCCCCACGTCACTGATTATCAGTCCGATACTGATTCCCCAGCGATGTCCCCACGTCACTGATTATCAGTCCGATACTGATTCCCCAGCGATGTCCCCACGTCACTGATTATCAGTCCGGTAATGATCCCCCAACAATGTCCCCACTTCACTGATTATCAGTCCGGCACTGATCGCCCAACGATGTCCCCACGTCACTGATTATCAGTCTGGTACTGATCTACAACGATGTTCCCACGTCACCAATTATCAGTCCGCTACTGACCCCCCAACAATGTCCCCACTTCACTGATTATCAGTCGGTAATAATCCCCCAACGATGTTCCCACATCACTGATTATCAGTCCGGTAATGACCCCCAACAACTTCCCTCACGTCACCAATTATCAGTCTGACACTGACCCCCCAACGATGTCTCCACGTTACTGATTATCAGTCTGGTACTGTTCCCCCAACTTTGTCCCCATGTCACTGATTATTAGTCCGGTAATTATACCCCAACGATATCCCCACGTCACTGATTATCAGTCCAGTAATTATAGCCCAACGACGTCCCCACGTCACTGATTATCAGTCCGGTACTGATCAACAACCATGTCCCCAAGTCACTGATTATCAGTCTGCTACTGACCCCCCAACGATGTCCCCACGTCACTTATTATCAGTCCGGGAATGATAGCCAACGATATCCCAACGTCACTCATTATCAGTCCGGTACTGATCCCCCAACGATGTCCCAACATCACTCATTATCAGTCTGGTAATGATCCCCCAACGATATCCACACGTCACTGTTTATCAGTCTGGTACTGATCAACAACGATATCCCCACGTCACTGATTATCAGTAGGGTAATGATCCCCCAACGACGTCCCCACGTCACTGAATATCAGTCTGGTACTGATCTCCAACGATGTTCCCACGTCACTGATTATCAGTCCGGTAATAATTCCCCAACGATGTCCCCACGTCACTGATTATCAGTCCGGTAATAATTCCCCAACGATGTCCCCACGTCACTGATTATCAGTCCGGTAATAATTCCCCAACTTTGTCCCCACGTCACTGATTAACAGTTTAGTAATGGTCCCCCAACGATGTTCCCACGTCACCAATTATCAGTCTGGTACTGATCCCCCAACTATGTCTCCACATTCCTGATTATCAGTCCGGCAATGATCCCCCAACGATGTCCCTGAGTCACTGATTATCAGACCGCTACTGACCCCCCAACGATGTCTCCACGTTACTGATTAACAGTCTGGTTCTGATCAACAACGATGTCCGCACGTCACTTATTATCAGTCCGGTACTGATCAGCGACGATGTCCCCACGTCACTGATTATCAGTCTGGTAATGATCCCTCAACAATGTCCCGACGTCACTGATTATCAGTCCAGTAATGATTACCCAATGATATCCCCACGTCACTGATTATCAGTGCGGTAATGATCCCCCAACGATGTCCCCACGTCACTGATTATCAGTCTGGTCCTGATCCCCCAACGATGTCCCCACGTCACTGATTATCAGTCCGGTACTGACCACTAACGATGTCCCTACATCACTGATTATCAGTCCGGTACTAATCCCCGAACTCTATCCCCACGTCACTGATTATCAGTCCAGTAATGCTCCCCCAACGATGTTCCCACGTCACCAATTATCAGTCTGGTTCTGATCCCCCAACTATGTCTCCACATCATTGATTATCAGTCCGTTAATGATCACCCAACGACGTCCCCACGTCACTGATTATCAGTCCAGTAATGACCCCCAACGATGATCCCACGTCACCAATTATCAGTCTGGTACTGATCCCCCAACTTTGTCCCCACATCACTGATTATCAGTCCGTTAATGATCACCCAACGATGTCCCCATGTCACTGATTATCAGTCCGGTACTGATCACCAACGATCTCCCCACATCACTGATTATCAGTCTGGGACTGACCCCCTACGATGTCCCCATGTGACTAGTTATCAGTTTGGTACTGAACCCCCAACGTTGTTCCGGCGTCACTGATTATCAGTCCGGTACTGACCCCCCCAACGATCTCCCCACGTCACTTATTATAAGTCCGGTAATGATCACCCCAACGATGTCCACACGTAACTGATTATCAGTCCGGTACTGATCAGCAACGATGTCCCCACGTCACTGATTATCAGTCTGATAATGATCACCCTATAATGTCCCTACGTCACTGATTATCAGTCTGGTACTGATCAGCAACGATTTCCACACGTCACTGATTATCAGTCCGGTAATGATCCCCCAATGATGTCCCCACGTCACTGATTATCAGTCTGGTACTGATCAGCAACGATTTCCACACGTCACTGATTATCAGTCCGGTAATGATCCCCCAATGATGTCCCCACGTCACTGATTATCAGACTGGTAATGATCCCCCAACTTTGTCCCCATGTCACTGATTATTAGTCCGGTAATTTTAACCCAACGATGTCCCCATGTCACTGATTATCAGTCCAGTAATGATCCCCCAACGATGTTCCCACGTCACCAGTTATCAGTCTGGTACTGATCCCCCAACTATGTCCCCACATCACTGATTATCAGTCTGCTACTGACTCCCCAACGATGTCTCCACGTTACTGATTATCAGTCTGGTTCTGATCACCCAACGATGTCCCCACGTCACTGAATACCAGTCCGGTACTGACCCCCCAACGATGTCCCTACGTCACTGATTATCAGTCCGGTACTGATCCCCCAACGATGTCCCCACGTCACTGATTATCAGACTGGTAATGATCCCCCAACTTTGTCCCCATGTCACTGATTATTAGTCCGGTAATTATAACCCAACGATGTCCCCACGTCACTGATTATCAGTCCAGTAATGATCACCCAACGATGTCTCCACGTCACTGATTATCAGTCTAGTACTGATCAACAACGATGTCCCCATGTCACTGATTATCAGTCCAGTAATAATCCCCCAACTTTGTCCCCATGTCACTGATTATTAGTCCGGTAATTATAACCCAACGATGTCCCCACGTCACTGATTATCAGTCCAGTAATGATCCCCCAACGATGTTCCTACGTCACCAATTATCAGTCTTGGTACTGATCCCCCAACTATGTCCCAACATTACTTATTATCAGTCTGCTACTGACTCCCCAACGATGTCTCCACGTTACTGATTATCAGTCTGGTTCTGATCAACAACGATGTCCCCACGTCACTTATTATCAGTCCGGTACTGATCAGCGACGATGTCCCCACGTCACTGATTATCAGTCCGGTAATGATCCCCCAACAATGTCCCCACTTCACTGGTTATCAGTCCGGTACTTATCGCCCAACGATGTCCCCACGTCACTGATTATCAGTCCGGTACTGATCTCCAACGATGTTCCCACGTCACTGATTATCAGTCCGGTAATAATTCCCCAACGATGTCCCCACGTCACTGATTATCAGTCCGGTACTGATCAACAACGATGTCCCCATGTCACTGATTATCAGTCCAGTAATGATCCCCCAACGATGTTCCCACGTCGCTGATTATCAGTCCGGTAATGACCCCCAACAAGGTCCCTCACGTCACTGATTATCAATCCGGTAATGATCACCCAACGATGTCCCAATGTCACCAATTATCAGTCCGCTACTGACCCCCCAACGATGTCTCCACGTTACTGATTATCAGTCTGGTACTGTTCCCCCAACTTTGTCCCAATGTCACTGATTATTAGTCTCGTAATTATACCCAAACGATGTCCCCACGTCACTGATTATCAGTCTGGTAATGATCTACAACAATGTCCCCACGTCACCGATTATCAGTCCGGTAATGATCCCCCAACGATGTCCCCACATCACTGAATATCTGTCCGGTACTGATCAGCCAACGATGTCCCCACGTCACTGATTATCAGTCTGTTTCTGATCAACAAAGATGTCCCCACGTCACTGATTATCAGTCCGGTAATGATCCCCCAATAATGTCCCCACGTCACTGATTATCAGACTGGTAATGATCCCCCAACTTTGTCCCCATGTCACTGATTATTAGTCCGGTAATTATAACCCAACGATGTCCCCATGTCACTGATTATCAGTCCAGTAATGATCACCCAACGATGTCTCCACGTCACTGATTATCAGTCTAGTACTGATCAACAACGATGTCCCCATGTCACTGATTATCAGTCCAGTAATGATCCCCCAACTTTGTCCCCATGTCACTGATTATTAATCCGGTAATTATAACCCAACGATGTCCCCACGTCACTGATTATCAGTCCAGTAATGATCCCCCAAAGATGTTCCTACGTCACCAATTATCAGTCTTGGTACTGATCCCCCAACTGTGTCCCCACATTACTGATTATCAGTCTGCTACTGACTCCCCAACGATGTCTCCACGTTACTGATTATCAGTCCGGTACTGATCTCCAACGATGTTCCCACGTCACTGATTATCAGTCCGGTAATAATTCCCCAACGATGTCCCCACGTCACTGATTATCAGTCCAGTAATGATCCCCCAACGATGTTCCCACGTCACTGATTATCAGTCTGGTATTGATCCCCCAACGATGTTCCCACGTCACTGATTATCAGTCCAGTAATGGTCCCCCAACGATGTTCCCACGTCACCAGTTATCAGTCTGGTACTGATCCCCCAACTATGTCTCCACGTTCCTGATTATCAGTCCGGCAATGATACCCCAACGATATCCCCGAGTCACTGATTATCAGTCCGCTACTGACCCCCCAACGATGTGTCCACATTACTGATTATCAGTCTGGTACTGTTCCCCCAACTATGTCCCCACATCACTGATTATCAGTCCGTTAATGAGTACCCAACGATGTCCCCATGTCACTGATTATCAGTCCGGTACTGATCTCCAACGATGTTCCCACGTCACTGATTATCAGTCCGGTAAAAATTCCCCAACGATGCACCCACGTCACTGATTATCAGTCCGGTACTGACCCCCCAACGCTGTCTCCTTGTTACTGATTATCAGTCTGGTACTGTTCCCCCAACTTTGTCCCCATGTAACTGATTATTAGTCCGGTAATTATACCCCAACGATGTCCCAACGTCACTGATTATCAGTCCAGTAATTATAGCCCAACGATGTCC
The DNA here is from genome assembly GCF_030028105.1 of Mobula birostris. NCBI lineage: Eukaryota > Metazoa > Chordata > Chondrichthyes > Myliobatiformes > Myliobatidae > Mobula > Mobula birostris. The sequence goes on from NW_027274625.1 coordinate 11,631, forward strand.
CCACGTCACTGATTATCAGTCCGGTACTAATCAACAACGATGTCCCCAAGTCACTGATTATCAGTCCGCTACTGACCCCCCAACAATGTCCCCACGTCACTTATTATCAGTCCAGGAATGATAGCCAACGATGTCCCAACGTCACTCATTATCAGTCCGGTACTGATCCCCCAACGATGTCCCAACGTCACTCATTATCAGTCCGGTAATGATCCCCCAAAGATATCCACACGTCACTGATTATCAGTCTGGTCCTGATACCCAACGATGTCACCACATCACTGATTATCAGTCCGGTACTGATCACCAACGATGTCCCCATGTCACTGATTATCAGTCCGGTACTGACCCCCAACGATGTCCCCACGTCACTGATTATCTGTCCGGTACTGATCCCCAACGAAATCCCTACGTCATTGATTATCAGTCCGGTACTGATCCCCCACTTTCGTCCCCACGTCACTGATTATCAGTCCAGTAATGATCCCCCAACGATGTTCCCACGTCACCAATTATCAGTCTGGTACTGATCCCTCAACTATGTCGCCATATCACTGATTATCAGTCCGTTAATGAGTACCCAACGATGTCCACACGTCACTGATTATCATTCTGGAGCTGATCACCAACGATGTCCCCACGTCACTGATTATCAGTCCAGTAATGATCCCCCAACGATGTCCCCACGTCACTGATTATCAGTCCGGTAATGACCCCCAACAAGGTCCCTCACGTAACTGATTATCAATCCGGTACTGATCACCAACGATGTCCCCACGTCACTGATTGTCGGTCCGGTAATGATCACCCAACGATCTCCCGACATCACCAATTATCAGTCCGCTACTGACCCCCCAACGATGTCTCCACGTTACTGATTATCAGTCTGGCACTGTTCCCCCAACTTTGTCCCAATGTCACTGATTATTAGTCTCGTAATTATACCCCAACGATGTCCCCACGTCACTGAATATCTGTCCGGTACTGATCAGCCAACGATGTCCCCACGTCACTGATTATCAATCCGGTAATGATCCCCCAACGATGTCCCCAAGTCACTGATTATCAGTCTGTTTCTGATCAACAAAGATGTCCCCACGTCACTGATTATCAGTCCGGTAATGATCCCCCAATGATGTCCCCACGTCACTGATTATCAGACTGGTAATGATCCCCCAACTTTGTCCCCATGTCACTGATTATTAGTCCGGTAATTTTAACCCAACGATGTCCCCATGTCACTGATTATCAGTCCAGTAATGATCCCCCAACTTTGTCCCCATGTCACTGATCATTAGTCCGGTAATTATAACACAACGATGTCCCCACGTCACTGATTATCAGTCCAGTAATGATCCCCCAACGATGTTCCTACGTCACCAATTATCAGTCTTGGTACTGATCCCCCAACTATGTCCCCACATCACTGATTATCAGTCTGCTACTGACTCCCCAACGATGTCTCCACGTTACTGATTATCAGTCTGGTTCTGATCAACAACGATGTCCCCACGGCACTTATTATCAGTCCGGTACTGATCAGCGACGATGTCCCCACGTCACTGATTATCAGTCCGGTAATAATTCCCCAACGATGTCCCCACATCACTGATTATCAGTCCAGTACTGATCAACAACGATGTCCCCATGTCACTGATTATCAGTCCGTTAATGATCACCCAACGATGTCTCCACGTCACTGATTATCAGTCCGGTACTGATCTCCAACGATGTTCCCACGTCACTGATTATCAGTCTGGTAATAATTCCCCAACGATGTCCCCATTTCACTGATTATCAGTCTGGTCCTGATCCCCCAACGATGTCCCCACGTCACTGGTTATCAATCCGGTACTGATCCCCCAACTTTGTCCCCACGTCACTGATTATCAGTCCAGTAATGGTCCCCCAACGATGTTCCCACGTCACCAATTATCAGTCTGGTACTGATCCCCCAACTATGTCTCCACATTCCTGATTATCAGTCCGGCAATGATCCCCCAAAGATGTCCCCGAGGCCCTGATTATCAGTCTGGTACTGACCCCCCAACTTTGTCTCCACATTCCTGATTATCAGTCGGGCAATGATCCCCCAACGATGTCTCCACGTTACTGATTATCAGACCGCTACTGACCCCCCAATGATGTGTCCACGTTACTGATTAACAGTCTGGTTCTGATCAACAACGACGACTCCACGTCACTGATGTTCAGTCCGCTACTGACCCCCACAAATTTGTCTCCCCGTTACTGATCATCAGTCTGGTTCTGATCAACAACGATGTCCCCACGTCACTGATTATCAGTCCGATAATGATCCCCCAATGATGTCCCCACGTCACTGATTATCAGGCTGGTAATGATCCCCCAACGATGTCCCCACGTCACTGATTATCAGTCCGGTAATGATCCCCCAACGATGTCCCCACGTCACTGATTATCAGTCCGGTACTGATCCCCCAACGATGTCCGCACGTCACTGATTATCAGTCCGGTACTGATCCCCCAACGATGTCTCCACGTCACTGATTATCAGTCTGGTAATGATCACCAACAATGTCCCGACGTCACTGATTATCAGTCCGGTACTTATCGCCCAACGATGTCCCCACGTCACTGAATATCAGTCTGGTACTGATCCCTCAACGATGTCCCCACGTCACTGATTATCAGTCTGGTAATGATCACCAACAATGTCCCGACGTCACTGATTATCAGTCCAGTAATGATTACCCAATGATATCCCCACGTCACTGATTATCAGTGCGGTAATGATCCCCCATCGACGTCCCCACGTCACTGATTATCAGTCTGGTCCTGATCCCCCAACGATGTCCCCACGTCACTGATTATCAGTCTGGTCCTGATCCCCCAACGATGTCCCCACGTCACTCATTATCAGTCCGGTATTGACCCCAACGATGTCCCCACGTCACTGAATATCAGTCCGGTACTGATCCCCAACGATGTCCCTACATCACTGATTATCAGTCCGGTACTGATCCCCGAACTTTGTCCCCACGTCACTGATTATCAGTCCAGTACTGATCCCCCAACGATGTCCCCACGTCACCGATTATCAGTCCGGTAATGATCCCCCAACGATGTCCCCACATCACTGAATATCTGTCCGGTACTGATCAGCCAACGATGTCCCCAAGTCACTGATTATCAGTCTGTTTCTGATCAACAAAGATGTCCCCACGTCACTGATTATCAGTCCGGTAATGATCCCCCAATAATGTCCCCACGTCACTGATTATCAGACTGGTAATGATCCCCCAACTTTGTCCCCATGTCACTGATTATTAGTCCGGTAATTATAACCCAACGATGTCCCCACGTCACTGATTATCAGTCCAGTGATGATCACCCAGCGATGTCTCCACGTCACTGATTATCAGTCTAGTACTGATCAACAACGATGTCTCCACGTCACTGATTATCAGTCCGGTACTGATCCCCCAACGATCTCCCTATGTCACTGATTATCAGTCTGGGACTGACCCCCTACGATGTCCCCATGTGACTAGTTATCAGTTTGGTACTGAACCCCCAACGTTGTTCCGGCGTCACTGATTATCAGTCCGGTACTGACCCCCCCAACGATCTCCCCACGTCACTTATTATAAGTCCGGTAATGATCACCCCAACGATGTCCACACGTAACTGATTATCAGTCCGGTACTGATCAGCAACGATGTCCCCACGTCACTGATTATCAGCCTGATAATGATCAGCCTATAATGTCCCTACGTCACTGATTATCAGTCTGGTACTGATCAGCAACGACGTCCCCACGTCACTGATTATCAGTCCGGTACTGATCCCCCAAGTTTGTCCCCACGTCACTGATTATCAGTCCAGTAATGATCCCCCAACGATATCCCTACGTCACTGAATACCAGTCCTGTACTGACCTCCCAACGATATCCCTACGTCACTGATTACCAGTCCGGTACTGACCCCCCAATGATGTCCCCACCTCTCTGTTTATCAGTCCGGTACTGATCACCAACGATGTCCCCACGTCACTGATTATCAGTCCAGTATGATCCGCCAACGATGTTCCCACGTCACCAATTGTCAGTCTGGTACTGATCCCCGAACTATGTCCCCACATCACTGATTACCAGTCCGCTACTGACCCTCCAACGATGTCTCCACGTAACTGATGATCAGTCCAGTACTGATCACCAACGATGTCCCCACGTCACTGATTATCATTCCGGTAATGACCCCCAACAACGTCCCTCACGTCACTGATTATCAGTCCAGTATGATCCGCCAACGATGTCCCCACGTCACTGATTATCAGTCCGCTACTGACCCCCCAACGATGTCCCCACGTAACTGATGATCAGTCCAGTACTGATCACCAACGATGTCCCCACGTCACTCATTATCAGTCCGGTAATGATCCCCCAACGATGTCCCCACGTCACTGATTATCAGTCCAGTAATGATCCCCCAACGATGTCCCCACGTCACTGATTATCGGTCCGGTAATGAATCCCAACACCGTCCCTCACGTCACTGATTATCAGTCCGGTACTTACCCCCCAACGATGTCTCCTCGTTACTGATTATCAGTCTGGTACTGTTCCCCCAACTTTGTCCCCATGTAACTGATTATTAGTCCGGTTATTATACCCCAACGATGTCCCCACGTCACTGATTATCAGTCCAGTAATTGTAGCCCAACGATGTCCCCACGTCCCTGATTATCAGTCCGGTACTAATCAACAACGATGTCCCCAAGTCACTGATTATCAGTCCGTTACTGACCCCCCAACGATGTCCCCACGTCACTTATTATCAGTCCGGGAATGATAGCCAACGATGTCCCAACGTCACTCATTATCAGTCCGGTACTGATCCCCCAACGATGTCCCAACGTCACTCATTATCAGTCCGGTAATGATCCCCCAAAGATATCCACACGTCACTGATTATCAGTCTGGTCCTGATACCCAACGATGTCACCACATCACTGATTATCAGTCCGGTACTGATCACCAACGATGTCCCAATGTCGCTGATTATCAGTCCGGTACTGACCCGCAACGATGTCCCCACGTCACTGATTATCAGTCCAGTAATGATCCCCCAACGATGTTCCCACGTCACCAATTATCAGTCTGGTACTGATCCCCCAACTATGTCCCCATATCACTGATTATCAGTCCGTTAATGAGTACCCAACGATGTCCACACGTCACTGATTATCATTCTGGAGCTGATCACCAACGATGTCCCCACGTCACTGATTATCAGTCGAGTAATGATCCCCCAACGATGTCCCCACGTCACTGATTATCAGTCCGGTAATGAATCCCAACACCGTCCCTCACGTCACTGATTATCAGTCCGGTACTTACCCCCCAACGATGTCTCCTCGTTACTGATTATCAGTCTGGTACTGTTCCCCCAACTTTGTCCCCATGTAACTGATTATTAGTCCGGTTATTATACCCCAACGATGTCCCCACGTCACTCATTATCAGTCCAGTAATTGTAGCCCAACGATGTCCCCACGTCCCTGATTATCAGTCCGGTACTAATCAACAACGATGTCCCCAAGTCACTGATTATCAGTCCGTTACTGACCCCCCAACGATGTCCCCACGTCACTTATTATCAGTCCGGGAATGATAGCCAACGATGTCCCAACGTCACTCATTATCAGTCTGGTACTGATCCCCCAACGATGTCCCAACGTCACTCATTATCAGTCCGGTAATGATCCCCCAAAGATATCCACACGTCACTGATTATCAGTCTGGTCCTGATACCCAACGATGTCACCACATCACTGATTATCAGTCCGGTACTGATCACCAACGATGTCCCAATGTCACTGATTATCAGTCCGGTACTGACCCCCAACGATGTCCCCACGTCACTGATTATCAGTCCAGTAATGATCCCCCAACGATGTTCCCACGTCACCAATTATCAGTCTGGTACTGATCCCCCAACTATGTCCCCATATCACTGATTATCAGTCCGTTAATGAGTACCCAACGATGTCCACACGTCACTGATTATCATTCTGGAGCTGATCACCAACGATGTCCCCACGTCACTGATTATCAGTCCAGTAATGATCCCCCAACGATGTCCCCACGTCGCTGATTATCAGTCCGGTAATGACCCCCAACAAGGTCCCTCACGTCACTGATTATCAATCCGGTACTGATCACCAACGATGTCCCCACGTGACTGATTATCGGTCCGGTAATGATGACCCAACGATATCCCGACGTCACCAATTATCAGTCCGCTACTGATCCCCCAACGATATCTCCACGTTACTGATTATCAGTCTGGTACTGTTCCCCCAACTTTGTCCCAATGTCACTGATTATTAGTCTCGTAATTATACCCCAACGATGTCCCCACGTCACTGATTATCTTTCCAGTAATTATAGCCCAACGATGTCCCCACGTCACTGATTATCAGTCTGGTAATGATCTACAACGATGTCCCCACGTCACTGAATATCTGTCCGGTACTGATCAGCCAACGATGTCCCCACGTCACTGATTATCAATCCGGTAATGATCCACCAACGATGTCCCCAAGTCACTGATTATCAGTCTGTTTCTGCTCAACAAAGATGTCCCCCCGTCACTGATTATCAGTCCGGTAATGATCCCCCAATAATGTCCCCACGTCACTGATTATCAGACTGGTAATGATCCCCCAACTTTGTCCCCATGTCACTGATTATTAGTCCGGTAATTATAACCCAACGATGTCCCCACGTCACTGATTATCAGGCCAGTAATGATCCCCCAACGATGTTCCTACGTCACCAATTATCAGTCTTGGTACTGATCCCCCAACTATGTCCCCACATCACTGATTATCAGTCTGCTACTGACTCCCCAACGATGTCTCCACGTTACTGATTATCAGTCTGGTTCTGATCAACAACGATGTCCCCACGTCACTTATTATCAGTCCGGTACTGATCTGCGACGGATGTCCCCACTTCACTGGTTATCAGTCCGGTACTTATCGCCCAACGATGTCCCCACGTCACTGATTATCAGTCCGGTACTGATCTCCAACGATGTTCCCACGTCACTGATTATCAGTCCGGTAATAATTCCCCAACGATGTCCCCACGTCACTGATTATCAGTCCGGTAATGAATCCCAACACCGTCCCTCACGTCACTGATTATCAGTCCGGTACTGACCCCCCGACGATGTCTCCTCGTTACTGATTATCAGTCTGGTACTGTTCCCCCAACTTTGTCCCCATGTAACTGATTATTAGTCCGGTAATGATCCCCCAACAATGTCCCCACTTCACTGGTTATCAGTCCGGTACTTATCGCCCAACGATGTCCCCACGTCACTGATTATCAGTCCGGTACTGATCTCCAACGATGTTCCCACGTCACTGATTATCAGTCTGGTACTGATCACCAACAATGTCCCGACGTCACTGATTATCAGTCCGGTACTGATCCCCCAACGATGTCCCCACGTCACTGATTATCAGTCCGGTACTGATCCCCCAACGATGTCCCTATGTCACTGATTATCAGTCCGGTAATAATTCCCCAACGATGTCCCCACGTCACTGATTATCAGTCCGGTAATGATCCCCCAATGATGTCCCCAAGTCACTGATTATCAGTCCGGTACTGATCAACAACGATGTCCCACCATCACTGATTATCAGTCCGGTACTGATCCCCCAACTTTGTCCCCACGTCACTGATTATCAGTCCAGTAATGGTCCCCCAACGATGTTCCCACGTCACCAATTATCAGTCTGGTACTGATCCCCCAACTCTGTCTCCACATCACTGATTATCAGTCCGTTAATGATCACCCAACGATGTCTCCACGTCACTGATTATCAGTCCGGTACTGATCTCCAACGATGTTCCCACATCACTGATTATCAGTCCGGTAATAATTCCCCAACGATGTCCCCACGTCACTGATTATCAGTCCGGTAATGAATCCCAACACCGTCCCTCACGTCACTGATTATCAGTCCGGTACTGACCCCTCGACGATGTTTCCTCGTTACTGATTATCAGTCTGGTACTGTTCCCCCAACTTTGTCCCCATGTAACTGATTATTAGTCCGGTAATTATACCCCAACGATGTCCCAACGTCACTGATTATCAGTCCAGTAATTATAGCCCAACGATGTCCCCACGTCACTGATTATCAGTCCGGTACTAATCAACAACGATGTCCCCAAGTCACTGATCATCAGTCCGTTACTGACCCCCCAACGATGTCCCAACGTCACTCATTATCAGTCCGGTACTGATCCCCCAACGATGTCCCAACGTCACTCATTATCAGTCCGGTAATGATCCCCCAAAGATATCCACACGTCACTGATTATCAGTCTGGTCCTGATACCCAACGATGTCACCACATCACTGATTATCAGTCCGGTACTGATCACCAACGATATCCCAATGTCACTGATTATCAGTCCGGTACTGACCCCCAACGATGTCCCCATGTCGCTGATTATCAGTCCGGTACTGATCCCCAACGAAATCCCTACGTCATTGATTATCAGTCCGGTACTGATCCCCCACTTATGTCCCCACGTCACTGATTATCAGTCCAGTAATGATCCCCTAACGATGTTCCCACGTCACCAATTATCAGTCTGGTACTGATCCCCCAACTATGTCCCCATATCACTGATTATCAGTCCGTTAATGAGTACCCAACGATGTCCACACGTCACTGATTATCATTCTGGAGCTGATCACCAACGATGTCCCCACGTCACTGATTATCAGTCCAGTAATGATCCCCCAACGATGTCCCCACGTCACTGATTATCAGTCCGGTAATGACCCCCAACAAGGTCCCTCACGTAACTGATTATCAATCCGGTACTGATCACCAAAGATGTCCCCACGTCACTGATTATCGGTCCGGTAATGATCACCCAACGATGTCCCGACGTCACCAATTATCAGTCCGCTACTGACCCCCCAACGATGTCCCCACGTCACTGATTATCAGTCTGGTAATGATCTACAACGATGTCCCCACGTCACCGATTATCAGTCCGGTAATGATCCCCCAACGATGTCCCCACATCACTGAATATCTGTCCGGTACTGATCAGCCAACGATGTCCCCACGTCACTGATTATCAATCCGGTAATGATCCCCCAACGATGTCCCCAAGTCACTGATTATCAGTCTGTTTCTGATCAACAAAGATGTCCCCACGTCACTGATTATCAGTCCGGTAATGATCCCCCAATAATGTCCCCACGTCACTGATTATCAGACTGGTAATGATCCCCCAACTTTGTCCCCATGTCACTGATTATTAGTCCGGTAATTATAACCCAACGATGTCCCCACGTCACTGATTATCAGTCCAGTAATGAGCACCCAACGATGTCTCCACATCACTGATTATCAGTCTAGTACTGATCAACAACGATGTCCCCATGTCACTGATTATCAGTCCAGTAATGATCCCCCAACTTTGTCCCCATGTCACTGATTATTAGTCCGGTAATCATAACCCAACGATGTCCCCACGTCACTGATTATCAGTCCAGTAATGATCACCCAACGATGTCTCCACGTCACTGATTATCAGTCTAGTACTGATCAACAACGAAGTCCCCATGTCACTGATTATCAGTCCAGTAATGATCCCCCAACTTTGTCCCCATGTCACTGATTATTAGTCCGGTAATTAACACCCAACGATGTTCCTACGTCACCAATTATCAGTCTTGGTACTGATCCCCCAACTATGTCCCCACATCACTGATTATCAGTCTGCTACTGACTCCCCAACGATGTCCCCACGTAACTGATGATCAGTCCAGTACTGATCACCAACGATGTCCCCACGTCACTGATTATCAGTCCAGTAATGATCCCCTAACGATGTCCCCACGTCACTGATTATCAGTCCGGTAATGACCCCCAACAATGTCCCTCACGTCACTGATTATCAGACCGGTACTGATCACCAACGATGTCCCCACGTCACTGATTATCAGTCCGGTAATGACCCCCAACAACGTCCCTTACGTCACTGATTATCAGTCCGGTACTGATCACCAACGATGTCCCCACGTTACTGATTATCAGTCTGGTACTGTTCCCCCAACTTTCTCCCAATGTCACTGATTATTAGTCCGGTAATCATACCCCAACGATGTCCCCACGTCACTGATTATCAGTCCGGTAATTATAGCCCAACGATGTCCCTACGTCACTGATTATCAGTCTGGTAATGATCTACAACGATGTCCCAATGTCACTGATTATCAGTCCAGTAATGATCCCCCAACGATGTTACAACGTCACTGATTATCGGTCCGGTAATGATCACTCAACGATGTCCCCACGTCACCTATTATAAGTCCACTACTGACGTCCCAACAATGTCTCCACGTTACTGATTATCAGTCTGGTACTGTTCCCCCAACTTTGTCCCCATGTCACTGATTATTAGTCCGGTAATTATACCCCAACGATGTCCCCATGTCAGTGATTATCTGTCCAGTAATTATAGCCCAACGATGTCCCCATGTCACTGATTATCAGTCCGGTACTGACCCCCCAACCATGTCCCCACGTATCTGATGATCAGTCCAGTACTGATCACCAACGATGTCCCCAAGTCACTGATTATCAGTCCAGTAATGATCCCCCAACGGTGTCCCCACGTCACTGATTATCAGTCCGGTAATGACCCCCAACAACGTCCCTCACGTCACTGATTATCAATCCGGTAATGATCCCCCAACGATGTCCCCAAGTCACTGATTGTCAGTCTGGTTCTGATCAACAAAGATGTCCCTACGTCACTGATTATCAGTCCGCTACTGACCCCCCAACGATGTCCCCACGTCACTTATTATCAGTCCGGGAATGATAGCCAACGATGTCCCAACGTCACTAATTATCAGTCCGGTACTGATCCCCCAACGATGTTCTAACGTCACTCATTATCAGTCCGGTAATGATCCCCCAACGATATCCACACGTCACTGATTATCAGTCTGGTTCTGATCCCCCAACGATGTCACCACGTCACTGATTATCAGTCCGGTACTGATCACCAACGATGTCCCCACGTCACTGATTATCAGTCCGGTACTGACCCCCCAACCATGTCCCCACGTATCTGATGATCAGTCCAGTACTGATCACCAACGATGTCCCCAAGTCACTGATTATCAGTCCAGTAATGATCCCCCAACGGTGTCCCCACGTCACTGATTATCAGTCCGGTAATGACCCCCAACAACGTCCCTCACGTCACTGATTATCAATTCGGTACTGATCACCAACGATGTCCCCACGTCACTGATTATCAGTCCGCTAGTGACCTCCCAACGATATCCCCACGTCACCCATTATCAATCCGGTAATGATCCCCCAACGATGTCCCCAAGTCACTGATTGTCAGTCTGGTTCTGATCAACAAAGATGTCCCTACGTCACTGATTATCAGTCCGGTAATGATCCCCCAACGATGTCCCTCACGTCACTGATTATCAATTCGGTACTGATCACCAACGATGTCCCCACGTCACTGATTATCGGTCTGGTAATGATCACCCAACGATGTCCCGACGTCACCGATTATCAGTCCGCTAGTGACCTCCCAACGATATCCCCACGTCACTGATTATCAATCCGGTAATGATCCCCCAACGATGTCCACAAGTCACTGATTGTCAGTCTGGTTCTGATCAACAAAGATGTCCCTACGTCACTGATTATCAGTCCGGTAATGATCCCCCAACGATGTCCCCACGTCACTGATTATCAGACTGGTAATGATCCCCCAACTTTGTCCCCATGTCACTGATTATTAGTCCGGTAACTATAACCCAACGATGTCCCCACGTCACTGCTTATCAGTCCGGTAAATATACCCCAATGATGTCCCCACATCACTGATTATCAGTCGGGTAATGACCCCCCAACGATGTCCCCACGTCACTGATGATCAGTCCAGTAATGATCACCCAACAATGTCTCCACATCACTGATTATCAGTCTAGTACTGATCAACAACGATGTCCCCATGTCACTGATTATCAGCCCAACGATGTTCCTACGTCACCAATTATCAGTCTTGGCACTGATCCCCCAACTATGTCCCCACATCACTGATTATCAGTCCGCTACTGACTCCCCAACGATGTCTCCACGTTACTGATTATCAGTCTGATTCTGATCAACAACGATGTCCCCACGTCACTTATTATCAGTCCGGTACTGATCAGCGATGATGTCCCCACGTCACTGATTATCAGTCCGATGCTGATTCCCCAGCGATGTCCCCACGTCACTGATTATCAGTCCGGTAATGATCCCGCAACAATGTCCCCACTTCACTGATTATCAGTCCGGTACTTATCGCCCAACGATGTCCCCACGTCACTGATTATCAGTCCGGTACTGATCTACAACGATGTTCCAACGTCACTGATTATCAGTCCGGTAATAATCCCCCAACGATGTCCCCACGTCACTGATTATCAGTCCGATACTGATTCCCCAGCGATGTCCCCACGTCACTGATTATCAGTCCGGTAATGATCCCCCAACAATGTCCCCACTTCACTGATTATCAGTCCGGTACTGATCGCCCAACGATGTCCCCACGTCACTGATTATCAGTCTGGTACTGATCTACAACGATGTTCCCACGTCACCAATTATCAGTCCGCTACTGACCCCCCAACAATGTCCCCACTTCACTGATTATCAGTCCGGTAATAATCCCCCAACGATGTTCCCACATCACTGATTATCAGTCCGGTAATGACCCCCAACAACGTCCCTCACGTCACCAATTATCAGTCCGACACTGACCCCCCAACGATGTCTCCACGTTACTGATTATCAGTCTGGTACTGTTCCCCCAACTTTGTCCCCATGTCACTGATTATTAGTCCGGTAATTATACCCCAACGATATCCCCACGTCACTGATTATCAGTCCAGTAATTATAGCCCAACGATGTCCCCACGTCACTGATTATCAGTCCGGTACTGATCAACAACCATGTCCCCAAGTCACTGATTATCAGTCGGCTACTGACCCCCCAACGATGTCCCCACGTCACTTATTATCAGTCCGGGAATGATAGCAAACGATGTCCCAACGTCACTCATTATCAGTCTGGTAATGATCCCCCAACGATATCCACACGTCACGGTTTATCAGTCTGGTCCTGATACCCAACGATGTCACCACATCACTGATTATCAGTCCGGTAATGATCACCAACGATGTCCCAATGTCACTGATTATCAGTCCGGTACTGACCCCCAACGATGTCCCCACGTCACTGATTATCAGTCCGGTAATGATCCCCCAACGATATCCACACGTCACTGATTATCAGTCTGGTTCTGATCCCCCAACGATGTCACCACGTCACTGATTATCAGTCCGGTACTGATCACCAACGATGTCCCCACGTCACTGATTATCAGTCCGGTACTGACCCCCCAACCATGTCCCCACGTATCTGATGATCAGTCCAGTACTGATCACCAACGATGTCCCCAAGTCACTGATTATCAGTCCAGTAATGATCCCCCAACGGTGTCCCCACGTCACTGATTATCAGTCCGGTAATGACCCCCAACAACGTCCCTCACGTCACTGATTATCAATTCGGTACTGATCACCAACGATGTCCCCACGTCACTGATTATCAGTCCGCTAGTGACCTCCCAACGATATCCCCACGTCACCCATTATCAATCCGGTAATGATCCCCCAACGATGTCCCCAAGTCACTGATTGTCAGTCTGGTTCTGATCAACAAAGATGTCCCTACGTCACTGATTATCAGTCCGGTAATGATCCCCCAACGATGTCCCTCACGTCACTGATTATCAATTCGGTACTGATCACCAACGATGTCCCCACGTCACTGATTATCGGTCTGGTAATGATCACCCAACGATGTCCCGACGTCACCGATTATCAGTCCGCTAGTGACCTCCCAACGATATCCCCACGTCACTGATTATCAATCCGGTAATGATCCCCCAACGATGTCCACAAGTCACTGATTGTCAGTCTGGTTCTGATCAACAAAGATGTCCCTACGTCACTGATTATCAGTCCGGTAATGATCCCCCAACGATGTCCCCACGTCACTGATTATCAGACTGGTAATGATCCCCCAACTTTGTCCCCATGTCACTGATTATTAGTCCGGTAACTATAACCCAACGATGTCCCCACGTCACTGCTTATCAGTCCGGTAAATATACCCCAATGATGTCCCCACATCACTGATTATCAGTCGGGTAATGACCCCCCAACGATGTCCCCACGTCACTGATGATCAGTCCAGTAATGATCACCCAACAATGTCTCCACATCACTGATTATCAGTCTAGTACTGATCAACAACGATGTCCCCATGTCACTGATTATCAGCCCAACGATGTTCCTACGTCACCAATTATCAGTCTTGGCACTGATCCCCCAACTATGTCCCCACATCACTGATTATCAGTCCGCTACTGACTCCCCAACGATGTCTCCACGTTACTGATTATCAGTCTGATTCTGATCAACAACGATGTCCCCACGTCACTTATTATCAGTCCGGTACTGATCAGCGATGATGTCCCCACGTCACTGATTATCAGTCCGATGCTGATTCCCCAGCGATGTCCCCACGTCACTGATTATCAGTCCGGTAATGATCCCGCAACAATGTCCCCACTTCACTGATTATCAGTCCGGTACTTATCGCCCAACGATGTCCCCACGTCACTGATTATCAGTCCGGTACTGATCTACAACGATGTTCCAACGTCACTGATTATCAGTCCGGTAATAATCCCCCAACGATGTCCCCACGTCACTGATTATCAGTCCGATACTGATTCCCCAGCGATGTCCCCACGTCACTGATTATCAGTCCGGTAATGATCCCCCAACAATGTCCCCACTTCACTGATTATCAGTCCGGTACTGATCGCCCAACGATGTCCCCACGTCACTGATTATCAGTCTGGTACTGATCTACAACGATGTTCCCACGTCACCAATTATCAGTCCGCTACTGACCCCCCAACAATGTCCCCACTTCACTGATTATCAGTCCGGTAATAATCCCCCAACGATGTTCCCACATCACTGATTATCAGTCCGGTAATGACCCCCAACAACGTCCCTCACGTCACCAATTATCAGTCCGACACTGACCCCCCAACGATGTCTCCACGTTACTGATTATCAGTCTGGTACTGTTCCCCCAACTTTGTCCCCATGTCACTGATTATTAGTCCGGTAATTATACCCCAACGATATCCCCACGTCACTGATTATCAGTCCAGTAATTATAGCCCAACGATGTCCCCACGTCACTGATTATCAGTCCGGTACTGATCAACAACCATGTCCCCAAGTCACTGATTATCAGTCCGCTACTGACCCCCCAACGATGTCCCCACGTCACTTATTATCAGTCCGGGAATGATAGCAAACGATGTCCCAACGTCACTCATTATCAGTCTGGTAATGATCCCCCAACGATATCCACACGTCACGGTTTATCAGTCTGGTCCTGATACCCAACGATGTCACCACATCACTGATTATCAGTCCGGTAATGATCACCAACGATGTCCCAATGTCACTGATTATCAGTCCGGTACTGACCCCCAACGATGTCCCCACGTCACTGATTATCAGTCCGGTACTGATCTCCAGCGATGTCTCCACGTCACTGATTATCAGTCTGGTAATGATCCCCCAACGATGTCCCCACGTCACTGATTATCAGTCCGGTAATGATCCCCCAACGATGTCCCCACTTCACTGAATATCAGTCCAGTAATGATCACCAACAATGTCCCGACGTCACTGATTATCAGTCCGGTACTGATCTCCCAACGATGTCCCCACGTCACTTATTATCAGTCCGGTAATGATCCCCCAACGATGTCCCAACGTCACTGATTATCAGTCTGGTAATTATCCCCCAACGGTGTCACCACGTCACTGATTATCAGTCTGGTAATGATCCCCCAACGATGTCCCCACATCACTGATTATCAGTCTGGTACTGATCACCAACAATGTCCCGACGTCATTGATTATCAGTCAGGTAATGATTACCCAATCATATCCCCACGTCACTGATTATCAGTGCGGTACTGATCCCCCAAGTTTGTCCCCACGTCCCAGATTATCAGTCCAGTAATGATCCCCCAACGATGTCCTCACGTCACTGATTATCAGTCCGGTAATGATCCCCCAACGATGTCCCCACGTCACTGATTATCAGTCCGGTAATGATCCCCCAACGATGTCCCCACGTCACTGATTATCAGTCTGGTACTGATCCCCCAATGATGTCCCCACGTCACTGATTATCAGTCTGGTCCTGATCCCCCAACGATGTCACCACGTCACTGATTATCAGTCCGGTACTGAGCACCAACGATGTCCCCACGTCACTGATTATCAGTCCGGTACTGACCCCCCAACGATGTCCCCACGTATCTGATGATCAGTCCAGTACTGATCCCCCAATGATGTCCCCACGTCACTGATTATCAGTCCGGTAATGATCCCCCAACGGTGTCCCCACGTCACTGATTATCAGTCCGGTAATGACCCCCAACAACGTCCCTCACGTCACTGATTATCAATTCGGTACTGATCACCAACGATGTCCCCACGTCACTGTTTATCGGTCTGGTAATGATCACCCAATGATGTCCCGACGTCACCGATTATCAGTCCGCTAGTGACCCCCCAACGATGTCCCCACGTCACTGATTATCAATCCGGTAATGATCCCCCAACGATGTCCCCACGTCACTGATTATCAGACTGGTAATGATCCCCCAACGATGTCCCCACGTCACTGTTTATCAGTCCGGTACTGATCCCCCAAGTTAGTCCCCACGTCACGGATTATCAGTCCAGTATGATCCGCCAACGATATTCCCACGTCACCAATTGTCAGTCTGGTACTGATCTCCCAACTATGTCCCCACATCACTGATTACCAGTCCGCTACTGACCCTCCAACGATGTCCCCACGTAACTGATGATCAGTCCAGTACTGATCACCAACGATGTCCCCACGTCACTGATTATCAGTCCAGTAATGATCCCCCAACGATGTCCCCACGTCACTGATTATCAGTCCGGTAATGACCCCCAACAACGTCCCTCACGTCACTGATTATCAGTCCGGTACTGATCACCAACGATGTCCCCACGTCACTGATTATCAGTCCGGTAATGACCCCCAACAACGTCCCTCACGTCACTGATTATCAGTCCGGTACTTATCACCAACGATGTCCCCACGTTACTGATTATCAATCCGGTAATGATCCCCCAACGATGTCCCCAAGTCACTGATTATCAGTCGGTTTCTGATCAACAAAGATGTCCCCACGTCACTGATTATCAGTCCGGTAATGATCCCCCAATGATGTCCCCACGTCACTGATTAGCAGTCCAGTAATGATTACCCAACGATGTCTCCACGTCACTGATTATCAGTCTAGTACTGATCAACAACGATGTCCCCATGTCACTGATTATCAGTCCAGTAATGATCCCCCAACTTTGTCCCCACGTCACTGATTATCAGTCCGGTACTGATCCCCCAACTTTGTCCCCACGTCACTGATTATCAGTCCAGTAATGGTCCCCCAACGATGTTCCCACGTCACCAATTATCAGTCTGGTACTGATCCCCCAACGATGTCCACATTCCTGATTATCAGTCCGGCAATGATCCCCCAACGATGTCCCCGAGTCACTGATTATCAGACCGCTACTGACTCCCCAACGATGTCTCCACGTTACTGATTATCAGTCCGGTACTGATCACCAACGATGTCCCCACGTCACTGATTATCAGTCCGGTAATGACCCCCAACAACGTCCCTCACGTCACTGATTATCAGTCCGGTACTGATCACCAACGATGTCCCCACGTTACTGATTATCAGTCTGGTACTGTTCCCCCAACTTTCTCCCAATGTCACTGATTATTAGTCCGGTAATCATACCCCAACGATGCCCCACGTCACTGATTATCAGTCCGGTAATTATAGGCCAACGATGTCCCCACGTCACTGATTATCAGTCTGGTAATGATCTACAACGATGTCCCCATGTCACTGATTATCAGTCTGGTAATGATCTACAACGATGTCCCTATGTCACTGATTATCAGTCTGGTAATGATCCCCCAACTTTGTCCCCATGTCACTGATTATTAGTCCGGTAAATATACCCCAATGATGTCCCCACATCACTGATTATCAGTCGGGTAATGACCCCGCAACGATGTCCCCACGTCACTGATTATCAGACTGGTAAGGATCCCCCAACTTTGTCCCCATGTCACTGATTATTAGTCCGGTAACTATAACCCAACGATGTCCCCACGTCACTGATTATCAGTCCGGTAAATATACCCCAATGATGTCCCCACATCACTGATTATCAGTCGGGTAATGACCCCCCAACGATGTCCCCACGTCACTGATTATCAGTCCGGTAATGACCCCCAACAATGTTCCTCACGTCACTGATTATCAGTCCGGTAATGAGTACCCAATGATGCCCCCACGTCACCAATTATCAGTCTGGTTCTCATCCCCCAACTATGTCCCCATATCACTGATTATCAGTCCGTTAATGAGTACCCAACGATGTCCCCACGTCACTGATTATCAGTCCAGTAATGATCCCCCAACGATGTCCCCACGTCACTGATTATCAGTCCGGTAATGAATCCCAACACCGTCCCTCACGTCACTGATTATCAGTCCGGTACTTACCCCCCAACGATGTCTCCTCGTTACTGATTATCAGTCTGGTACTGTTCCCCCAACTTTGTCCCCATGTAACTGATTATTAGTCCGTTTATTATACCCCAACGATGTCCCCACGTCACTGATTATCAGTCCAGTAATTGTAGCCCAACGATGTCCCCACGTCCCTGATTATCAGTCCGTTACTGACCCCCCAACGATGTCCCCACGTCACTTATTATCAGTCCGGGAATGATAGCCACGATGTCCCAACGTCACTCATTATCAGTCCGGTACTGATCCCCCAACGATGTCCCAACGTCACTCATTATCAGTCCGGTAATGATCCCCCAAAGATATCCACACGTCACTGATTATCAGTCTGGTCCTGATACCCAACGATGTCACCACATCACTGAGTATCAGTCCGGTACTGATCACCAACGATGTCCCAATGTCACTGATTATCAGTCCGGTCCTGACCCCCAACGATGTCCCCACGTCACTGATTATCAGTCCAGTAATGATCCCGCAACGATGTTCCCACGTCACCAATTATCAGTCTGGTACTGATCCCCCAACTATGTCCCCATATCACTGATTATCAGTCCGTTAATGAGTACCCAACGATGTCCACACGTCACTGATTATCATTCTGGAGCTGATCACCAACGATGTCCCCACGTCACTGATTATCAGTCCAGTAATGATCCCCCAACGATGTCCCCACGTCGCTGATTATCAGTCCGGTAATGACCCCCAACAAGGTCCCTCACGTCACTGATTATCAATCCGGTACTGATCACCAACGATGTCCCCACGTGACTGATTATCGGTCCCGGTAATGATCACCCAACGATATCCCGACGTCACCAATTATCAGTCCGCTACTGACCCCCCAACGATGTCTCCACGTTACTGATTATCAGTCTGGTACTGTTCCCCCAACTTTGTCCCAATGTCACTGATTATTAGTCTCGTAATTATACCCCAACGATGTCCCACGTCACTGATTATCTTTCCAGTAATTATAGCCCAACGATGTCCCCACGTCACTGAATATCTGTCCGGTACTGATCAGCCAACGATGTCCCCACGTCACTGATTATCAATCCGGTAATGATCCACCAACGATGTCCCCAAGTCACTGATTATCAGTCTGTTTCTGCTCAACAAAGATGTCCCCCCGTCACTGATTATCAGTCCGGTAATGATCCCCCAATAATGTCCCCACGTCACTGATTATCAGACTGGTAATGATCCCCCAACTTTGTCCCCATGTCACTGATTATTAGTCCGGTAATTATAACCCAACGATGTCCCCACGTCACTGATTATCAGGCCAGTAATGATCCCCCAACGATGTTCCTACGTCACCAATTATCAGTCTTTTTACTGATCCCCCAACTATGTCCCCACATCACTGATTATCAGTCTGCTACTGACTCCCCAACGATGTCTCCACGTTACTGATTATCAGTCTGGTTCTGATCAACAACGATGTCCCCACGTCACTTATTATCAGTCCGGTACTGATCTGCGACGATGTCCCCACTTCACTGGTTATCAGTCCGGTACTTATCGCCCAACGATGTCCCCACGTCACTGATTATCAGTCCGGTACTGATCTCCAACGATGTTCCCACGTCACTGATTATCAGTCCGGTAATAATTCCCCAACGATGTCCCCACGTCACTGATTATCAGTCCGGTAATGAATCCCAGCACCGTCCCTCACGTCACTGATTATCAGTCCAGTGCTGACCCCCCGACGATGTCTCCTCGTTACTGATTATCAGTCTGGTACTGTTCCCCCAACTTTGTCCCCATGTAACTGATTATTAGTCCGGTAATGATCCCCCAACAATGTTCCCACTTCACTGGTTATCAGTCCGGTACTTATCGCCCAACGATGTCCCCACGTTACTGATTATCAGTCCGGTACTGATCTCCAACGATGTTCCCACCTCACTGATTATCAGTCCGGTAATAATTCCCCAACGATGTCCCCACGTCACTGATTATCAGTCCGGTACTGATCAACAACGATGTCCCCACGTCACTGATTATCAGTCCGGTAATGACCCCCAACAACGTCCCTCACGTCACTGATTATCAATTCGGTACTGATCACCAACGATGTCCCCACGTCACTAATTATCAGTCCGCTAGTGACCTCCCAACGATATCCCCACGTCACTGATTATCAATCCGGTAATGATCCCCCAACGATGTCCCCAAGTCACTGATTGTCAGTCTGGTTCTGATCAACAAAGATGTCCCTACGTCACTGATTATCAGTCCGCTACTGACCCCCCAACGATGTCCCCACGTCACTTATTATCAGTCCGGGAATGATAGCCAACGATGTCCCAACGTCACTAATTATCAGTCCGGTACTGATCCCCCAACGATGTCCTAACGTCACTCATTATCAGTCCGGTAATGATCCCCCAACGATATCCATACGTCACTGATTATCAGTCTGGTTCTGATCCCCCAACGATGTCACCACGTCACTGATTATCAGTCCGGTACTGATCACCAACGATGTCCCCACGTCACTGATTATCAGTCCGGTACTGACCCCCCAACCATGTCCCCACGTATCTGATGATCAGTCCAGTACTGATCACCAACGATGTCCCCAAGTCACTGATTATCAGTCCAGTAATGATCCCCCAACGGTGTCCCTACGTCACTGATTATCAGTCCGGTAATGACCCCCAACAACGTCCCTCACGTCACTGATTATCAATTCGGTACTGATCACCAACGATGTCCCCACGTCACTGATTATCAGTCCGCTAGTGACCTCCCAACGATATCCCCACGTCACTGATTATCAATCCGGTACTGATCCCCCAACGATGTTCCCACGTCACTGATTATCAGTCCGGTACTGATCACCAACAATGTCCCGACGTCACTGATTATCAGTCCGGTACTGATCCCCCAACGATGTCCCCACGTCACTGATTATCAGTCCGGTACTGATCCCCCAACGATGTCCCTATGTCATTGATTATCAGTCCGGTAATAATTCCCCAACGATGTCCCCACGTCACTGATTATCAGTCCGGTAATGATCCCCCAATGATGTCCCCAAGTCACTGATTATCAGTCCGGTACTGATCAACAACGATGTCCCAACATCACTGATTATCAGTCCGGTTCTGATCCCCCAACTTTGTCCCCACGTCACTGATTATCAGTCCAGTAATGGTCCCCCAACGATGATCCCACGTCACCAATTATCAGTCTGGTACTGATCCCCCAACTATGTCCCCACATCACTGATTATCAGTCCGTTAATGATCACCCAACGATGTCTCCATGTCACTGATTATCAGTCGAGTACTGATCTCCAACGATGTTCCCACGTCACTGATTATCAGTCCGGTAATAATTCCCCAACGATGTCCCCACGTCACTGATTATCAGTCCGGTAATGAATCCCAACACCGTCCCTCACGTCACTGATTATCAGTCCGGTACTGACCCCCCGACGATGTCTCCTCGTTACTGATTATCAGTCTGGTACTGTTCCCCCAACTTTGTCCCCATGTAACTGATTATTAGTCCGGTTATTATACCCCAACGATGTCCCAACGTCACTGATTATCAGTCCAGTAATTATAGCCCAACGATGTCCCCACGTCAGTCATTATCAGTCCGGTAATGATACCCCAAAGATATCCACACGTCACTGATTATCAGTCTGGTCCTGATACCCAACGATGTCACCACATCACTGATTATCAGTCCGGTACTGATCACCAACGATATCCCAATGTCACTGATTATCAGTCCGGTACTGACCCCCAACGATGTCCCCACGTCACTGATTATCTGTCCGGTACTGATCCCCAACGAAATCCCTACGTCATTGATTATCAGTCCGGTACTGATCCCCCACTTTTGTCCCCACGTCACTGATTATCAGTCCGGTAATAATTCCCCAACGATGTCCCCACGTCACTGATTATCAGTCCGTTACTGACCCCCCAACGATGTCCCAACGTCACTCATTATCAGTCCGGTACTGATCCCCCAACGATGTCCCAACGTCACTCATTATCAGTCCGGTCATGATCCCCCAAAGATATCCACACGTCACTGATTATCAGTCTGGTCCTGATACCCAACGATGTCACCACATCACTGATTATCAGTCCGGTACTGATCACCAACGATATCCCAATGTCACTGATTATCAGTCCGGTACTGACCCCCAACGATGTCCCCACGTCACTGATTATCAGTCCGGTACTGATCACCAACGATGTCCCTATGTCACTGATTATCAGTCTGGGACTGACCCCCTACGATGTCCCCATGTGACTAGTTATCAGTTTGGTACTGAACCCCCAACGTTGTTCCGGCGTCACTGATTATCAGTCCGATACTGACCCCCCCAACGATCTCCCCACGTCACTTATTATAAGTCCGGTAATGATCACCCCAACGATGTCCACACGTAACTGATTATCAGTCCGGTACTGATCAGCAACGATGTCCCCACGTCACTGATTATCAGTCTGATAATGATCACCCTATAATGTCCCTACGTCACTGATTATCAGTCTGGTACTGATCAGCAACGATTTCCACACGTCACTGATTATCAGTCTGGTACTCACCCCCCAACGACGTCCCCACGTCACTGATTATCAGTCCGGTACTGATCCCCCAATGATGTCCCCACGTCACTGATTATCAGTCCAGTAATGATCCCCCAACGATGTCCCCACGTCACTGAATACCAGTCCGGTACTGACCCCCCAATGATGTCCCCACGTCACTGTTTATCAGTCCGGTACTGATCACCAACGATGTCCCCACGTCACTGATTATCATTCCGGTAATGACCCCCAACAACGTCCCTCACGTCACTGATTATCAGTCCGGTACTGATCACCAACGATGTCCCCACGTCACTGATTATCAGTCCGGTACTGATCACCAACGATGTCTCCACGTTACTGATTATCAGTCTGGTACTGTTCCCCCAACTTTGTCCCCATGTCAGTGATTATCAGTCCAGTAATTATAGCCCAACGATGTCCCCATGTCACTGATTATCAGTCCGGTACTGATCAACAACGATGTCCCCAAGTCACTGATTATCAGTCCGCTACTGACCCCCCAACGATGTCCCCACGTCACTTATTATCAGTCCGGGAATGATAGCCAGCGATGTCCCAACGTCACTCATTATCAGTCCGGTACTGATCCCCCAACGATGTCCTAACGTCACTCATTATCAGTCCGGTAATGATCCCCCAACGATATCCACACGTCACTGATTATCAGTCTGGTTCTGATCCCCCAACGATGTCACCACGTCACTGATTATCAGTCCGGTACTGATCACCAACGATGTCCCCACGTCACTGATTATCAGTCCGGTACTGACTCCCCAACCATGTCCCCACGTATCTGATGATCAGTCCAGTACTGATCACCAACGATGTCCCCAAGTCACTGATTATCAGTCCAGTAATGATCCCCCAACGGTGTCCCCACGTCACTGATTATCAGTCCGGTAATGACCCCCAACAACGTCCCTCACGTCACTGATTATCAATTCGGTACTGATCACCAACGATGTCCCCACGTCACTGATTATCGGTCTGGTAATGATCACCCAACGATGTCCCGACGTCACCGATTATCAGTCCGCCAGTGACCTCCCAACGATATCCCCACATCACTGATTATCAATCCGGTAATGATCCCCCAACGATGTCCCCAAGTCACTGATTGTCAGTCTGGTTCTGATCAACAAAGATGTCCCTACGTCACTGATTATCAGTCCGGTAATGATCCCCCAACGATGTCCCCACGTCACTGATTATCAGACTGGTAATGATCCCCCAACTTTGTCCCCATGTCACTGATTATTAGTCCGGTAACTATAACCCAACGATGTCCCCACGTCACTGATTATCAGTCCGGTAAATATACCCCAATGATGTCCCCACATCACTGATTATCAGTCGGGTAATGACCCCCCAACGATGTCCCCACGTCACTGATGATCAGTCCAGTAATGATCACCCAACAATGTCTCCACATCACTGATTATCAGTCTAGTACTGATCAACAACGATGTCCCCATGTCACTGATTATCAGCCCAACGATGATCCTACGTCACCAATTATCAGTCTTGGTACTGATCCCCCAACTATGTCCCCACATCACTGATTATCAGTCCGCTACTGACTCCCCAACGATGTCTCCACGTTACTGATTATCAGTCTGATTCTGATCAACAACGATGTCCCCACGTCACTTATTATCAGTCCGGTACTGATCAGCGACGATGTCCCCACGTCACTGATTATCAGTCCGATGCTGATTCCCCAGCGATATCCCCACGTCACTGATTATCAGTCCGGTAAT
Organism: Mobula birostris; assembly: GCF_030028105.1. Lineage (NCBI taxonomy): Eukaryota > Metazoa > Chordata > Chondrichthyes > Myliobatiformes > Myliobatidae > Mobula > Mobula birostris. Next base: position 36,859 of record NW_027274625.1, read on the forward strand.
GATCCCGCAACAATGTCCCCACTTCACTGATTATCAGTCCGGTACTTATCGCCCAACGATATCCCCACGTCACTGATTATCAGTCCGGTACTGATCTACAACGATGTTCCAACGTCACTGATTATCAGTCCGGTAATAATCCCCCAACGATGTCCCCACGTCACTGATTATCAGTCCGATACTGATTCCCCAGCGATGTCCCCACGTCACTGATTATCAGTCCGGTAATGATCCCCCAACAATGTCCCCACTTCACTGATTATCAGTCCGGTACTGATCGCCCAACGATGTCCCCACGTCACTGATTATCAGTCTGGTACTGATCTACAACGATGTTCCCACGTCACCAATTATCAGTCCGCTACTGACCCCCCAACAATGTCTCCACGTTACTGATTATCAGTCTGGTACTGTTCCCCCAACTTTGTCCCCATGTCACTGATTATTAGTCCGGTAATTATACCCCAACGATATCCCCACGTCACTGATTATCAGTCCAGTAATTATAGCCCAACGATGTCCCCACGTCACTGATTATCAGTCCGGTACTGATCAACAACCATGTCCCCAAGTCACTGATTATCAGTCCGCTACTGACCCCCCAACGATGTCCCCACGTCACTTATTATCAGTCCGGGAATGATAGCCAACGATGTCCCAACGTCACTCATTATTAGTCCGGTACTGATCCCCCAACGATGTCCCAACGTCACACATTATCAGTCTGGTAATGATCCCCCAACGATATCCACACGTCACTGTTTATCAGTCTGGTCCTGATACCCAACGATGTCCCAATGTCACTGATTATCAGTCCGGTACTGACCCCCAACGATGTCCCCACGTCACTGATTATCAGTCCGGTACTGATCTCCAACGATGTCTCCACGTCACTGATTATCAGTCCGGTACTGATCTCCCAACGATGTCCCCACGTCACTTATTATCAGTCCGGTAATGATCCCCCAACGATGTCCCAACGTCACTGATTATCAGTCCGGTAATGATCCCCCAACGATGTCACCACGTCACTGATTATCAGTCCGGTAATGATCCCCCAACGATGTCCACACGTCACTGATTATCAGTCTGGTAATGATCCCCCAACGATGTCCCCACGTCACTGATTATCAGTCCGGTAATGATCCCCCAACGATGTCCCCACGTCACTGAATATCAGTCCAGTAATGATCACCAACAATGTCCCGACGTCACTGATTATCAGTCCGGTACTGATCTCCCAACGATGTCCCCACGTCACTGATTATCAGTCCGGTAATGATCCCCCAACGATGTCCCAACGTCACTGATTATCAGTCTGGTAATGATCCCCCAACGATGTCACCACGTCACTGATTATCAGTCCGGCAATGATCCCCCAACGATGTCCCCACGTCACTGATTATCAGTCTGGTAATGATCCCCCAACGATGTCCCCACGTCACTGATTATCAGTCCGGTAATGATCCCCCAACGATGTCCCCACGTCACTGAATATCAGTCCAGTAATGATCACCAACAATGTCCCGACGTCACTGATTATCAGTCCGGTACTGATCAACAACGATGTCCCCACGTCACTGATTATCAGTCTGGTACTGATCCCTCAACGATGTCCCCACATCACTGATTATCAGTCTGGTACTCACCCCCCAACGACGTCCCCACGTCACTGATTATCAGTCCGGTACTGACCCTCCAACAATGTCCCCACGTCACTGATTATCAGTCCGGTAATGACCCCCAACAACGTCCCTCACGTCACTGATTATCAGTCCGGTACTGATCACCAACGATGTCCCCACGTTACTGATTATCAGTCTGGTACTGTTCCCCCAACTTTCTCCCAATGTCACTGATTATTAGTCCGGTAATCATACCCCAACGATGCCCCACGTCACTGATTATCAGTCCGGTAATTATAGGCCAACGATGTCCCCACGTCACTGATTATCAGTCTGGTAATGATCTACAACGATGTCCCTATGTCACTGATTATCAGTCTGGTAATGATCCCCCAACTTTGTCCCCACGTCACTGATTATCAATCCGGTTCTGATCAACAAAGATGTCCCCACATCACTGATTATCAGTCGGGTAATGACCCCGCAACGATGTCCCCACGTCACTGATTATCAGACTGGTAAGGATCCCCCAACTTTGTCCCCATGTCACTGATTATTAGTCCGGTAACTATAACCCAACGATGTCCCCACGTCACTGATTATCAGTCCGGTAAATATACCCCAATGATGTCCCCACATCACTGATTATCAGTCGGGTAATGACCCCCCAACGATGTCCCCACGTCACTGATTATCAGTCCGGTAATGACCCCCAACAATGTTCCTCACGTCACTGATTATCAGTCCGGTAATGAGTACCCAATGATGCCCCCACGTCACCAATTATCAGTCTGGTTCTCATCCCCCAACTATGTCCCCATATCACTGATTATCAGTCCGTTAATGAGTACCCAATGATGCCCCCACGTCACTGATTATCAGTCCAGTAATGATCCCCCAACGATGTCCCCACGTCACTGATTATCAGTCCGGTAATGAATCCCAACACCGTCCCTCACGTCACTGATTATCAGTCCGGTACTTACCCCCCAACGATGTCTCCTCGTTACTGATTATCAGTCTGGTACTGTTCCCCCAACTTTGTCCCCATGTAACTGATTATTAGTCCGTTTATTATACCCCAACGATGTCCCCACGTCACTGATTATCAGTCCAGTAATTGTAGCCCAACGATGTCCCCACGTCCCTGATTATCAGTCCGTTACTGACCCCCCAACGATGTCCCCACGTCACTTATTATCAGTCCGGGAATGATAGCCAACGATGTCCCAACGTCACTCATTATCAGTCCGGTACTGATCCCCCAACGATGTCCCAACGTCACTCATTATCAGTCCGGTAATGATCCCCCAAAGATATCCACACGTCACTGATTATCAATCCGGTACTGATCACCAACGATGTCCCCACGTGACTGATTATCGGTCCGGTAATGATCACCCAACGATATCCCGACGTCACCAATTATCAGTCCGCTACTGACCCCCTAACGATGTCTCCACGTTACTGATTATCAGTCTGGTACTGTTCCCCCAACTTTGTCCCAATGTCACTGATTATTAGTCTCGTAATTATACCCCAACGATGTCCCCACGTCACTGATTATCTTTCCAGTAATTATAGCCCAACGATGTCCCCACGTCACTGAATATCTGTCCGGTACTGATCAGCCAACGATGTCCCCACGTCACTGATTATCAATCCGGTAATGATCCACCAACGATGTCCCCAAGTCACTGATTATCAGTCTGTTTCTGCTCAACAAAGATGTCCCCCCGTCACTGATTATCAGTCCGGTAATGATCCCCCAATAATGTCCCCACGTCACTGATTATCAGACTGGTAATGATCCCCCAACTTTGTCCCCATGTCACTGATTATTAGTCCGGTAATTATAACCCAACGATGTCCCCACGTCACTGATTATCAGGCCAGTAATGATCCCCCAACGATGTTCCTACGTCACCAATTATCAGTCTTTTTACTGATCCCCCAACTATGTCCCCACATCACTGATTATCAGTCTGCTACTGACTCCCCAACGATGTCTCCACGTTACTGATTATCAGTCTGGTTCTGATCAACAACGATGTCCCCACGTCACTTATTATCAGTCCGGTACTGATCTGCGACGATGTCCCCACTTCACTGGTTATCAGTCCGGTACTTATCGCCCAACGATGTCCCCACGTCACTGATTATCAGTCCGGTACTGATCTCCAACGATGTTCCCACGTCACTGATTATCAGTCCGGTAATAATTCCCCAACGATGTCCCCACGTCACTGATTATCAGTCCGGTAATGAATCCCAGCACCGTCCCTCACGTCACTGATTATCAGTCCAGTGCTGACCCCCCGACGATGTCTCCTCGTTACTGATTATCAGTCTGGTACTGTTCCCCCAACTTTGTCCCCATGTAACTGATTATTAGTCCGGTAATGATCCCCCAACAATGTTCCCACTTCACTGGTTATCAGTCCGGTACTTATCGCCCAACGATGTCCCCACGTTACTGATTATCAGTCCGGTACTGATCTCCAACGATGTTCCCACCTCACTGATTATCAGTCCGGTAATAATTCCCCAACGATGTCCCCACGTCACTGATTATCAGTCCGGTACTGATCAACAACGATGTCCCCACGTCACTGACTATCAGTCCGGTACTGATCCCCCAACGATGTTCCCACGTCACTGATTATCAGTCCGGTACTGATCACCAACAATGTCCCGACGTCACTGATTATCAGTCCGGTACTGATCCCCCAACGATGTCCCCACGTCACTGATTATCAGTCCGGTACTGATCCCCCAACGATGTCCCTATGTCACTGATTATCAGTCCGGTAATAATTCCCCAACGATGTCCCCACGTCACTGATTATCAGTCCGGTAATGATCCCCCAATGATGTCCCCAAGTCACTGATTATCAGTCCGGTACTGATCAACAACGATGTCCCAACATCACTGATTATCAGTCCGGTTCTGATCCCCCAACTTTGTCCCCACGTCACTGATTATCAGTCCAGTAATGGTCCCCCAACGATGATCCCACGTCACCAATTATCAGTCTGGTACTGATCCCCCAACTATGTCCCCACATCACTGATTATCAGTCCGTTAATGATCACCCAACGATGTCTCCATGTCACTGATTATCAGTCGAGTACTGATCTCCAACGATGTTCCCACGTCACTGATTATCAGTCCGGTAATAATTCCCCAACGATGTCCCCACGTCACTGATTATCAGTCCGGTAATGAATCCCAACACCGTCCCTCACGTCACTGATTATCAGTCCGGTACTGACCCCCCGACGATGTCTCCTCGTTACTGATTATCAGTCTGGTACTGTTCCCCCAACTTTGTCCCCATGTAACTGATTATTAGTCCGGTTATTATACCCCAACGATGTCCCAACGTCACTGATTATCAGTCCAGTAATTATAGCCCAACGATGTCCCCACGTCAGTCATTATCAGTCCGGTAATGATACCCCAAAGATATCCACACGTCACTGATTATCAGTCTGGTCCTGATACCCAACGATGTCACCACATCACTGATTATCAGTCCGGTACTGATCACCAACGATATCCCAATGTCACTGATTATCAGTCCGGTACTGACCCCCAACGATGTCCCCACGTCACTGATTATCTGTCCGGTACTGATCCCCAACGAAATCCCTACGTCATTGATTATCAGTCCGGTACTGATCCCCCACTTTTGTCCCCACGTCACTGATTATCAGTCCGGTAATAATTCCCCAACGATGTCCCCACGTCACTGATTATCAGTCCGTTACTGACCCCCCAACGATGTCCCAACGTCACTCATTATCAGTCCGGTACTGATCCCCCAACGATGTCCCAACGTCACTCATTATCAGTCCGGTCATGATCCCCCAAAGATATCCACACGTCACTGATTATCAGTCTGGTCCTGATACCCAACGATGTCACCACATCACTGATTATCAGTCCGGTACTGATCACCAACGATATCCCAATGTCACTGATTATCAGTCCGGTACTGACCCCCAACGATGTCCCCACGTCACTGATTATCAGTCCGGTACTGATCACCAACGATGTCCCTATGTCACTGATTATCAGTCTGGGACTGACCCCCTACGATGTCCCCATGTGACTAGTTATCAGTTTGGTACTGAACCCCCAACGTTGTTCCGGCGTCACTGATTATCAGTCCGATACTGACCCCCCCAACGATCTCCCCACGTCACTTATTATAAGTCCGGTAATGATCACCCCAACGATGTCCACACGTAACTGATTATCAGTCCGGTACTGATCAGCAACGATGTCCCCACGTCACTGATTATCAGTCTGATAATGATCACCCTATAATGTCCCTACGTCACTGATTATCAGTCTGGTACTGATCAGCAACGATTTCCACACGTCACTGATTATCAGTCTGGTACTCACCCCCCAACGACGTCCCCACGTCACTGATTATCAGTCCGGTACTGATCCCCCAATGATGTCCCCACGTCACTGATTATCAGTCCAGTAATGATCCCCCAACGATGTCCCCACGTCACTGAATACCAGTCCGGTACTGACCCCCCAATGATGTCCCCACGTCACTGTTTATCAGTCCGGTACTGATCACCAACGATGTCCCCACGTCACTGATTATCATTCCGGTAATGACCCCCAACAACGTCCCTCACGTCACTGATTATCAGTCCGGTACTGATCACCAACGATGTCCCCACGTCACTGATTATCAGTCTGGTACTGTTCCCCCAACTTTGTCCCCATGTCACTGATTATTAGTCCGGTAATTATACCCCAACGATGTCCCCATGTCAGTGATTATCAGTCCAGTAATTATAGCCCAACGATGTCCCCATGTCACTGATTATCAGTCCGGTACTGATCAACAACGATGTCCCCAAGTCACTGATTATCAGTCCGCTACTGACCCCCCAACGATGTCCCCACGTCACTTATTATCAGTCCGGGAATGATAGCCAACGATGTCCCAACGTCACTCATTATCAGTCCGGTACTGATCCCCCAACGATGTCCTAACGTCACTCATTATCAGTCCGGTAATGATCCCCCAACGATATCCACACGTCACTGATTATCAGTCTGGTTCTGATCCCCCAACGATGTCACCACGTCACTGATTATCAGTCCGGTACTGATCACCAACGATGTCCCCACGTCACTGATTATCAGTCCGGTACTGACTCCCCAACCATGTCCCCACGTATCTGATGATCAGTCCAGTACTGATCACCAACGATGTCCCCAAGTCACTGATTATCAGTCCAGTAATGATCCCCCAACGGTGTCCCCACGTCACTGAATATCAGTCCGGTACTGATCCCCAACGATGTCCCTACATCACTGATTATCAGTCCGGTACTGATCCCCGAACTTTGTCCCCACGTCACTGATTATCAGTCCAGTAATGATCCCCCAACGATGTTCCCACGTCACCAATTATCAGTCTGGTTCTCATCCCCCAACTTTGTCCCCACGTCACTGATTATCAGTCCGTTAATGATCACCCAACGACGTCCCGACGTCACTGATTATCAGTCCGGTACTGATCACCAACGATCTCCCTATGTCACTGATTATCAGTCTGGGACTGACCCCCTACGATGTCCCCATGTGACTAGTTATCAGTTTGGTACTGAACCCCCAACGTTGTTCCGGCGTCACTGATTATCACTCCGGTACTGACCCCCCCCAACGATCTCCCCACGTCCCTTATTAGAAGTCCGGTAATGATCACCCCAACGATGTCCACACGTAACTGATTATCAGTCCGGTACTGATCAGCAACGATGTCCCCACGTCACTGATTATCAGTCTGATAATGATCACCCTATAATGTCCCTACGTCACTGATTATCAGTCTGGTACTGATCAGCAACGATTTCCACACGTCACTGATTATCAGTCTGGTACTCACCCCCCAACGACGTCCCCACGTCACTGATTATCAGACCGCTACTGACCCCCCAACGATGTCTCCACGTTACTGATTAACAGTCTGGTTCTGATCAACAACGACGACTCCACGTCACTGATGTTCAGTCCGCTACTGACCCCCCAAATTTGTCTCCCCGTTACTGATCATCAGTCTGGTTCTGATCAACAACGATGTCCCCACGTCACTGATAATCAGTCCGGTACTGATCACCAACGATGTCCCCATGTCACTGATTATCAGTCCGGTAATGATCCCCCAACGATGTCCTCATGTCACTGATTATCAGTCCGGTAATGATCCCCCAACGATGTCCCCACGTCACTGATTATCAGTCTGGTCCTGATCCCCCAACGATGTCACCACGTCACTGATTATCAGTCCGGTACTGAGCACCAACGATGTCCCCACGTCACTGATTATCAGTCCGGTACTGACCCCCCAACCATGTCCCCACGTATCTGATGGTCAGTCCAGTAGTGATCCCCCAACGATGTCCCCACGTCACTGATTATCAGTCCGGTAATGATCCCCCAACGGTGTCCCCACGTCACTGATTATCAGTACGGTAATGACCCCCAACAACGTCCCTCACGTCACTGATTATCAATTCGGTACTGATCACCAACGATGTCCCCACGTCACTGATTATCGGTCTGGTAATGATCACCCAATGATGTCCCGACGTCACCGATTATCAGTCCGCTAGTGACCCCCCAACGATGTCCCCACGTCACTGATTATCAATCTGGTAATGATCCCCCAACGATGTCCCCACGTCACTGATTATCAGACCTGTAATGATCCCCCAACTTTGTCCCCGTGTCACTGATTATTAGTCCGGTAAATATACCCCAATGATGTCCCCACATCACTGATTATCAGTCGGGGAATGACCCCCCAACGATGTCCCCACGTCACTGATTATCAGACTGGTAAGGATCCCCCAACTTTGTCTCCATGTCACTGATTATTAGTCCGGTAACTATAACCTAACGATGTCCCCACGTCACTGATTATCAGTCCGGTAAATATACCCCAATGATGTCCCCACATCACTGATTATCAGTCGGGTAATGACCCCCCAACGATGTCCCCACGTCACTGATGATCAGTCCAGTAATGATCACCCAACGATGTCTCCACATCACTGATTATCAGTCTAGTACTGATCAACAACGATGTCCCCATGTCACTGATTATCAGCCCAACGATGTTCCTATGTCACCAATAATAAGTCTTGGTACTGATCCCCCAACTCTGTCCCCACATCACTGATTATCAGTCCGCTACTGACTCCCCAACGATGTCTCCACGTTGCTGATTATCAGTCTGGTTCTGATCAACAACGATGTCCCCACGTCACTTATTATCAGTCCGGTACTGATCAGCGACGATGTCCCCACGTCACTGATTATCAGTCCGATGCTGATTCCCCAGCGATGTCCCCACGTCACTGATTATCAGTCTGGTACTGATCTACAATGATGTTCACATGTCACCAATTATCAGTCCGCTACTGACCCCCCAACAATGTCCCCACTTCACTGATTATCAATCCGCTACTGATCGCCCAACGATGTCCCCACGTCACTGATTATCAGTCCGGCAATGATCCCCCAACGATGTCCCCGAGTCACTGATTATCAGACCGCTACTGACTCCCCAACGATGTCTCCACGTTACTGATTATCAGTCTGGTTCTGATCAACAACGATGTCCCCACGTCACTTATTATCAGTCCGGTACTGATCAGCGACGATGTCCCCACGTCACTGATTATCAGTCCGATGCTGATTCCCCAGCGATTTCCCCACGTCACTGATTATCAGTCCGGTAATGATCCCCCAACAATGTCCCCACTTCACTGATTATCAGTCCGGTACTGATCGCCCAACGATGTCCCCACGTCACTGATTATCAGTCCGGTAATAATCCCCCAACGATGTTCCCACATCACTGATTATCAGTCCGGTAATGACCCCCAACAACGTCCCTCACGTCACCAATTATCAGTCCGACACTGACCCCCCAACGATGTCTCCACGTTACTGATTATCAGTCTGGTACTGTTCCCCCAACTTTGTCCCCATGTCACTGATTATTAGTCCGGTAATTATACCCCAACGATATCCCCACGTCACTGATTATCAGTCCAGTAATTATAGCCCAACGATGTCCCCACGTCACTGATTATCAGTCCGGTACTGATCAACAACCATGTCCCCAAGTCACTGATTATCAGTCCGCTACTGACCCCCCAACGATGTCCCCACGTCACTTATTATCAGTCCGGGAATGATAGCCAACGATGTCCCAACGTCACTCATTATTAGTCCGGTACTGATCCCCCAACGATGTCCCAACGTCACTCATTATCAGTCTGGTAATGATCCCCCAACGATATCCACACGTCACTGTTTATCAGTCTGGTCCTGATACCCAACGATGTTCCCACATCACTGATTATCAGTCCGGTAATGACCCCCAACAACGTCCCTCACGTCACCAATTATCAGTCCGACACTGACCCCCCAACGATGTCTCCACGTTACTGATTATCAGTCTGGTACTGTTCCCCCAACTTTGTCCCCACGTCACTGATTATCAGTCCGGTACTGATCAACAACGATCTTCCCAAGTCACTGATTATCAGTCCGCTACTGACCCCCCAACGATGTCCCCACGTCACTTATTATCAGTCCGGGAATGATAGCCAACGATGTCCCAACGTCACTCATTATTAGTCCGGTACTGATCCCCCAACGATGTCCCAACGTCACTCATTATCAGTCTGGTAATGATCCCCCAACGATATCCACACGTCACTGATTATCAGTTTGGTCCTGATCCCCCAACGATGTCACCACGTCACTGATTATCTGTCCGGTACTGATCTCCAACGATGTTCCCACGTCACTGATTATCAGTCCGGTACTGATCTCCAACGATATCCCCACGTCACTGATTATCAGTCCGGTACTGATCTCCAACGATGTTCCCACGTCACTGATTATCAGTCCGGTAATAATTCCCCAACGATGTCCCCACGTCACTGATTATCAGTCCGGTACTGATCAACAACGATGTCCCCACGTCACTGATTATCAGTCCGGTAATGATCCCCCAACGATGTCCCCACGTCACTGATTATCAGTCCGGTACTGATCCCCCAACTTTGTCCCCACGTCACTGATTATCAGTCCAGTAATGGTCCCCCAACGATGTTCCCACGTCACCAATTATCAGTCTGGTACTGATCCCCCAACGATGTCCACATTCCTGATTATCAGTCCGGCAATGATCCCCCAACGATGTCCCCGAGTCACTGATTATCAGACCGCTACTGACTCCCCAACGATGTCTCCACGTTACTGATTATCAGTCCGGTACTGATCACCAACGATGTCCCCACGTCACTGATTATCAGTCCGGTAATGACCCCCAACAACGTCCCTCACGTCACTGATTATCAGTCCGGTACTGATCACCAACGATGTCCCCACGTTACTGATTATCAGTCTGGTACTGTTCCCCCAACTTTCTCCCAATGTCACTGATTATTAGTCCGGTAATCATACCCCAACGATGCCCCACGTCACTGATTATCAGTCCGGTAATTATAGGCCAACGATGTCCCCACGTCACTGATTATCAGTCTGGTAATGATCTACAACGATGTCCCTATGTCACTGATTATCAGTCTGGTAATGATCCCCCAACTTTGTCCCCATGTCACTGATTATTAGTCCGGTAAATATACCCCAATGATGTCCCCACATCACTGATTATCAGTCGGGTAATGACCCCGCAACGATGTCCCCACGTCACTGATTATCAGACTGGTAAGGATCCCCCAACTTTGTCCCCATGTCACTGATTATTAGTCCGGTAACTATAACCCAACGATGTCCCCACGTCACTGATTATCAGTCCGGTAAATATACCCCAATGATGTCCCCACATCACTGATTATCAGTCGGGTAATGACCCCCCAACGATGTCCCCACGTCACTGATTATCAGTCCGGTAATGACCCCCAACAATGTTCCTCACGTCACTGATTATCAGTCCGGTACTGATCAACAACGATGTCCCCAAGTCACTGATGATCAGTCGGTTTCTGATCAACAAAGATGTCCCCACGTCACTGATTATCAGTCCGGTAATGATCCCCCAATGATGTCCCCACGTCACTGATTAGCAGTCCAGTAATGATTACCCAACGATGTCTCCACGTCACTGATTATCAGTCTAGTACTGATCAACAACGATGTCCCCATGTCACTGATTATCAGTCCAGTAATGATCCCCCAACTTTGTCCCCACGTCACTGATTATCAGTCCGGTACTGATCCCCCAACTTTGTCCCCACGTCACTGATTATCAGTCCAGTAATGGTCCCCCAACGATGTTCCCACGTCACCAATTATCAGTCTGGTACTGATCCCCCAACGATGTCCACATTCCTGATTATCAGTCCGGCAATGATCCCCCAACGATGTCCCCGAGTCACTGATTATCAGACCGCTACTGACTCCCCAACGATGTCTCCACGTTACTGATTATCAGTCCGGTACTGATCACCAACGATGTCCCCACGTCACTGATTATCAGTCCGGTACTGATCACCAACGATGTCCCCACGTTACTGATTATCAGTCTGGTACTGTTCCCCCAACTTTCTCCCAATGTCACTGATTATTAGTCCGGTAATCATACCCCAACGATGCCCCACGTCACTGATTATCAGTCCGGTAATTATAGGCCAACGATGTCCCCACGTCACTGATTATCAGTCTGGTAATGATCTACAACGATGTCCCTATGTCACTGATTATCAGTCTGGTAATGATCCCCCAACTTTGTCCCCATGTCACTGATTATTAGTCCGGTAAATATACCCCAATGATGTCCCCACATCACTGATTATCAGTCGGGTAATGACCCCCCAACGATGTCCCCACGTCACTGATTATCAGACTGGTAAGGATCCCCCACTTTTGTCCCCACGTCACTGATTATCAGTCCGGTAATGAATCCCAACACCGTCCCTCACGTCACTGATTATCAGTCCGGTACTGACCCCCCGACGATGTCTCCTCGTTACTGATTATCAGTCTGGTACTGTTCCCCCAACTTTGTCCCCATGTAACTGATTATTAGTCCGGTTATTATACCCCAACGATGTCCCAACGTCACTGATTATCAGTCCGGTAATGAATCCCAACACCGTCCCTCACGTCACTGATTATCAGTCCGGTACTGATCCCCCAACTATGTCCCCACGTCACTGATTATCAGTCCGTTAATGATCACCCAACGACGTCCCCACGTCACTGATTATCAGTCCGGTACTGATCACCAACGATGTCCCTATGTCACTGATTATCAGTCTGGGACTGACCCCCTACGATGTCCCCATGTGACTAGTTATCAGTTTGGTACTGAACCCCCAACGTTGTTCCGGCGTCACTGATTATCAGTCCGGTACTGACCCCCCCAACGATCTCCCCTCGTCACTTATTATAAGTCCGGTAATGATCACCCCAACGATGTCCACACGTAACTGATTATCAGTCCAGTACTGATCAGCAACGATGTCCCCACGTCACTGATTATCAGTCCGGTACTGATCCCCCAGGTTTGTCCCCACGTCACTGATTATCAGTCTGATAATGATCACCCTATAATGTCCCTACGTCACTGATTATCAGTCTGATAATGATCACCCTATAATGTCCCTACGTCACTGATTATCAGTCTGGTACTCACCCCCCAACGACGTCCCCACGTCACTGATTATCAGTCTGGTACTCACCCCCCAACGACGTCCCCACGTCACTGATTATCAGTCCGGTACTGATCCCCCAGGTTTGTCCCTACGTCACTGATTACCAGTCCGGTACTGACCCCCCAATGATGTCCCCACGTCACTGATTACCAGTCCGGTACTGACCTCCCAACGATATCCCCACGTCACTGTTTATCAGTCCGGTACTGATCCTCCAAGTTTGTCCCCACGTCACGGATTATCAGTCCAGTATGATCCGCCAACGATGTTCCCACGTCACCAATTGTCAGTCTGGTACTGATCCCCGAACTATGTCCCCACATCACTGATTACCAGTCCGCTACTGACCCTCCAACGATGTCTCCACGTAACTGATGATCAGTCCAGTACTGATCACCAACGATGTCCCCACGTCACTGATTATCATTCCGGTAATGACCCCCAACAACGTCCCTCACGTCACTGATTATCAGTCCGGTACTGATCACCAACGATGTCCCCACGTCACTGATTATCAGTCCGGTACTGATCACCAACGATGTCTCCACGTTACTGATTATCAGTCTGGTACTGTTCCCCCAACTTTGTCCCCATGTCACTGATTATTAGTCCGGTAATTATACCCCAACGATGTCCCCATGTCAGTGATTATCAGTCCAGTAATTATAGCCCAACGATGTCCCCATGTCACTGATTATCAGTCCGGTACTGATCAACAACGATGTCCCCAAGTCACTGATTATCAGTCCGCTACTGACCCCCCAACGATGTCCCCACGTCACTTATTATCAGTCCGGGAATGATAGCCAACGATGTCCCAACGTCACTCATTATCAGTCCGGTACTGATCCCCCAACGATGTCCTAACGTCACTCATTATCAGTCCGGTAATGATCCCCCAACGATATCCACACGTCACTGATTATCAGTCTGGTTCTGATCCCCCAATGATGTCACCACGTCACTGATTATCAGTCCGGTAATGACCCCCAACAACGTCCCTCACGTCACTGATTATCAATTTGGTACTGATCACCAACGATGTCCCCACGTCACTGATTATCAGTCTGGTAATGATCCCCCAACGATGTCCCCACGTCACTGATTATCAGTCCGGTAATGATCCCCCAATGATGTCCCCACGTCACTGAATATCAGTCCAGTAATGATCACCAACAATGTCCCGACGTCACTGATTATCAGTCCGGTACTGATCAACAACGATGTCCCCACGTCACTGATTATCAGTCTGGTACTGATCCCTCAACGATGTCCCCACGTCACTGATTATCAGTCTGGTACTGATCACCAACAATGTCCCGACGTCACTGATTATCAGTCCAGTAATGATTACCCAATGATATCCGCACGTCACTGATTATCAGTGCGGTAATGATCCCCCAACGATGTCCCCACGTCACTGATTATCAGTCTGGTCCTGATCCCCCAACGATGTCCCCACGTCGCTGATTATCAGTCTGGTCCTGATCCCCCAACGATGTCCCCACGTCACTGATTATCAGTCCAGTACTGACCACTAACGATGTCCCTATGTCACTGATTATCAGTCCGGTATTGACCCCAACGATGTCCCCACGTCACTGAATATCAGTCCGGTACTGATCCCCAACGATGTCCCTACATCACTGATTATCAGTCCGGTACTGATCCCCGAACTTTGTCCCCACGTCACTGATTATCAGTCCAGTAATGATCCCCCAACGATGTTCCCACGTCACCAATTATCAGTCTGGTACTGATCCCCCAACTATGGACCCACATCACTGATTATCAGTCCGTTAATGAGTACCCAACGATGTCCCCATGTCACTGATTATCAGTCCGGTACTGATCACCAACGATGTCCCCACGTCACTGATTATCAGTCTGGTAATGATCCCCCAACGATGTCCCCACGTCACTGATTATCAGTCCGGTAATGATCCCCCAATGATGTCCCCACGTCACTGAATATCAGTCCAGTAATGATCACCAACAATGTCCCGACGTCACTGATTATCAGTCCGGTACTGATCAACAACGATGTCCCCACGTCACTGATTATCAGTCTGGTACTGATCCCTCAACGATGTCCCCACGTCACTGATTATCAGTCTGGTACTGATCACCAACAATGTCCCGACGTCACTGATTATCAGTCCAGTAATGATTACCCAATGATATCCGCACGTCACTGATTATCAGTGCGGTAATGATCCCCCAACGATGTCCCCACGTCACTGATTATCAGTCTGGTCCTGATCCCCCAACGATGTCCCCACGTCGCTGATTATCAGTCTGGTCCTGATCCCCCAACGATGTCCCCACGTCACTGATTATCAGTCCAGTACTGACCACTAACGATGTCCCTATGTCACTGATTATCAGTCCGGTATTGACCCCAACGATGTCCCCACGTCACTGAATATCAGTCCGGTACTGATCCCCAACGATGTCCCTACATCACTGATTATCAGTCCGGTACTGATCCCCGAACTTTGTCCCCACGTCACTGATTATCAGTCCAGTAATGATCCCCCAACGATGTTCCCACGTCACCAATTATCAGTCTGGTTCTCATCCCCCAACTATGTCCCCACATCACTGATTATCAGTCCGTTAATGAGTACCCAACGATGTTCCCACGTCACCAATTATCAGTCTGGTACTGATCCCCCAACTTTGTCCCCACATCACTGATTATCAGTCCGTTAATGAGTACCCAACGACGTCACGACGTCACTGATTATCAGTCCGGTACTGATCACCAACGATCTCCCTATGTCACTGATTATCAGTCTGGGACTGACCCCCTACGATGTCCCCAAGTGACTAGTTATCAGTTTGGTACTGAACCCCCAACGTTGTTCCGGCGTCACTGATTATCAGTCCGGTACTGACCCCCCCAACGATCTCCCCACGTCACTTATTATAAGTCCGGTAATGATCACCCCAACGATGTCCACACGTAACTGATTATCAGTCCGGTACTGATCAGCAACGATGTCCCCACGTCACTGATTATCAGTCTGATAATGATCACCCTATAATGTCCCTACGTCACTGATTATCAGTCTGGTACTGATCAGCAACGATTTCCACACGTCACTGATTATCAGTCTGGTACTCACCCCCCAACAATGTCCCCACGTCACTTATTATCAGTCCGGGAATGATAGCCAACGATGTCCCAACGTCACTCATTATCAGTCCGGTACTGATCCCCCAACGATGTCCTAACGTCACTCATTATCAGTCCGGTAATGATCCCCCAACGATATCCACACGTCACTGATTATCAGTCTGGTTCTGATCCCCCAAGTTTGTCCCCACGTCACTGATTATCAGTCCAGTAATGATCCCCCAACGATGTCCTCACGTCACTGATTATCAGTCCGGTACTGATCCCCCAACGATATCCCTACGTCACTGAATACCAGTCCGGTACTGACCCCCCAACGATGTCCCCACCTCTCTGTTTATCAGTCCGGTACTGATCACCAACGATGTCCCTATGTCACTGATTATCAGTCCGGTACTGACCCCCAACGATGTCCCCACGTCACTGATTATCAGTTCGGTAATGACCCCCCAACGATGTCCCCACGTCACTTATTATCAGTCCGGGAATGATAGCCAACGATGTCCCAACGTCACTAATTATCAGTCCGGTACTTATCCCCCAACGATGTCCCCACGTCACTGATTATCAGTCCAGTAATGATCCCCCAACGATGTCCCCACGTCACTGACTGTCAGTACTGTACTGACCCCCCAACGATATCCCTACGTCACTGATTACCAGTCCGGTACTGACCTCCCAACGATGTCCCCACGTCACTGTTTATCAGTCCGGTACTGACCTCCCAACGATATCCCTACGTCACTGATTACCAGTCCGGTACTGACCTCCCAACGATGTCCCTACGTCACTGATTACCAGTCCGGTACTGACCCCCCAATGATGTCCCCACGTAACTGATGATCAGTCCAGTACTGATCACCAACGATGTCCCCACGTCACTGATTATCAGTCCGGTAATGACCCCCAACAACGTCCCTCACGTCACTGATTATCTGTCCGGTACTGATCCCCAACGAAATCCCTACGTCATTGATTATCAGTCCAGTACTGATCCCCCACTTTTGTCCCCACGTCACTGATTATCAGTCCGGTAATAATTCCCCAACGATGTCGCCACGTCACTGATTATCAGTCCAGTACTGATCAACAACGATGTCCCAACATCACTGATTATCAGTCCGGTACTGATCCCCCAACTTTGTCCCCACGTCACTGATTATCAGTCCGTTACTGACCCCCCAACGATGTCCCAACGTCACTCATTATCAGTCCGGTCATGATCCCCCAAAGATATCCACACGTCACTGATTATCAGTCTGGTCCTGATACCCAACGATGTCACCACATCACTGATTATCAGTCCGGTACTGATCACCAACGATATCCCAATGTCACTGATTATCAGTCCGGTACTGACCCCCAACGATGTCCCCACGTCACTGATTATCTGTCCGGTACTGATCCCCAACGAAATCCCTACGTCATTGATTATCAGTCCGGTACTGATCCCCCAGTTTTGTCCCCACGTCACTGATTATCAGTCCGGTAATGAATCCCAACACCGTCCCTCACGTCACTGATTATCAGTCCGGTACTGACCCCCCAACTATGTCCCCACATCACTGATTATCAGTCCGTTAATGAGTACCCAACGACGTCCCCACGTCACTGATTATCAGTCCGGTACTGATCACCAACGATGTCCCTATGTCACTGATTATCAGTCTGGGACTGACCCCCTACGATGTCCCCATGTGACTAGTTATCAGTTTGGTACTGAACCCCCAACGTTGTTCCGGCGTCACTGATTATCAGTCCGGTACTGACCCCCCCAACGATCTCCCCACGTCACTTATTATAAGTCCGGTAATGATCACCCCAACGATGTCCACACGTAACTGATTATCAGTCCGGTACTGATCAGCAACGATGTCCCCATGTCACTGATTATCAGTCTGATAATGATCACCCTATAATGTCCCTACGTCACTGATTATCAGTCTGGTACTGATCAGCAACGATTTCCACACGTCACTGATTATCAGTCTGGTACTCACCCCCCAACGACGTCCCCACGTCACTGATTATCAGTCCGGTACTGACCCTCCAACGATGTCCCCACGTCACTGATTATCAGTCCGGTAATGACCCCCAACAACGTCCCTCACGTCACTGATTATCAGTCCGGTACTGATCACCAACGATGTCCCCACGTCACTGATTATCAGTCCGGTACTGATCACCAACGATGTCTCCACGTTACTGATTATCAGTCTGGTACTGTTCCCCCAACTTTGTCCCCATGTCACTGATTATTAGTCCGGTAATTATACCCCAACGATGTCCCCATGTCAGTGATTATCAGTCCAGTAATTATAGCCCAACGATGTCCCCACGTCACTGATTATCAGTCCGGTACTGATCAACAACGATGTCCCCAAGTCACTGATTATCAGTCCGCTACTGACCCCCCAACAATGTCCCCACGTCACTTATTATCAGTCCGGGAATGATAGCCAACGATGTCCCAACGTCACTCATTATCAGTCCGGTACTGATCCCCCAACGATGTCCTAACGTCACTCATTATCAGTCCGGTAATGATCCCCCAACGATATCCACACGTCACTGATTATCAGTCTGGTTCTGATCCCCCAACGATGTCACCACGTCACTGATTATCAGTCCGGTACTGATCACCAACGATGTCCCCACGTCACTGATTATCAGTCCGGTACTGACTCCCCAACCATGTCCCCACGTATCTGATGATCAGTCCAGTACTGATCACCAACGATGTCCCCAAGTCACTGATTATCAGTCCAGTAATGATCCCCCAACGGTGTCCCCACGTCACTGATTATCAGTCCGGTAATGACCCCCAACAACGTCCCTCACGTCTCTGATTATCAATTCGGTACTGATCACCAACGATGTCCCCACGTCACTGATTATCGGTCTGGTAATGATCACCCAACGATGTCCCGACGTCACCGATTATCAGTCCGCCAGTGACCTCCCAACGATATCCCCACATCACTGATTATCAATCCGGTAATGATCCCCCAACGATGTCCCCAAGTCACTGATTGTCAGTCTGGTTCTGATCAACAAAGATGTCCCTACATCACTGATTATCAGTCCGGTAATGATCCCCCAACGATGTCCCCACGTCACTGATTATCAGTCCGTTAATGATCACCCAACGACGTCCCCACGTCACTGATTATCAGTCCGGTACTGATCACCAACGATGTCCCTATGTCACTGATTATCAGTCTGGGACTGACCCCCTACGATGTCCCCATGTGACTAGTTATCAGTTTGGTACTGAACCCCCAACGTTGTTCCGGCGTCACTGATTATCAGTCCGGTACTGACCCCCCCAACGATCTCCCCACGTCACTTATTATAAGTCCGGTAATGATCACCCCAACGATGTCCACACGTAACTGATTATCAGTCCGGTACTGATCAGCAACGATGTCCCCACGTCACTGATTATCAGTCCGGTACTGATCCCCCAGGTTTGTCCCCACGTCACTGATTATCAGTCTGATAATGATCACCCTATAATGTCCCTACGTCACTGATTATCAGTCTGATAATGATCACCCTATAATGTCCCTACGTCACTGATTATCAGTCTGGTACTCACCCCCCAACGACGTCCCCACGTCACTGATTATCAGTCTGGTACTCACCCCCCAACGACGTCCCCACGTCACTGATTATCAGTCCGGTACTGATCCCCCAGGTTTGTCCCTACGTCACTGATTACCAGTCCGGTACTGACCCCCCAATGATGTCCCCACGTCACTGATTACCAGTCCGGTACTGACCTCCCAACGATATCCCCACGTCACTGTTTATCAGTCCGGTACTGATCCTCCAAGTTTGTCCCCACGTCACGGATTATCAGTCCAGTATGATCCGCCAACGATGTTCCCACGTCACCAATTGTCAGTCTGGTACTGATCCCCGAACTATGTCCCCACATCACTGATTACCAGTCCGCTACTGACCCTCCAACGATGTCTCCACGTAACTGATGATCAGTCCAGTACTGATCACCAACGATGTCCCCACGTCACTGATTATCATTCCGGTAATGACCCCCAACAACGTCCCTCACGTCACTGATTATCAGTCCGGTACTGATCACCAACGATGTCCCCACGTCACTGATTATCAGTCCGGTACTGATCACCAACGATGTCTCCACGTTACTGATTATCAGTCTGGTACTGTTCCCCCAACTTTGTCCCCATGTCACTGATTATTAGTCCGGTAATTATACCCCAACGATGTCCCCATGTCAGTGATTATCAGTCCAGTAATTATAGCCCAACGATGTCCCCATGTCACTGATTATCAGTCCGGTACTGATCAACAACGATGTCCCCAAGTCACTGATTATCAGTCCGCTACTGACCCCCCAACGATGTCCCCACGTCACTTATTATCAGTCCGGGAATGATAGCCAACGATGTCCCAACGTCACTCATTATCAGTCCGGTACTGATCCCCCAACGATGTCCTAACGTCACTCATTATCAGTCCGGTAATGATCCCCCAACGATATCCACACGTCACTGATTATCAGTCTGGTTCTGATCCCCCAATGATGTCACCACGTCACTGATTATCAGTCCGGTAATGACCCCCAACAACGTCCCTCACGTCACTGATTATCAATTTGGTACTGATCACCAACGATGTCCCCACGTCACTGATTATCAGTCCGGTAATGATCCCCCAACGATGTCCCCACGTCACTGATTATCAGTCCGGTAATGATCCCCCAATGATGTCCCCACGTCACTGAATATCAGTCCAGTAATGATCACCAACAATGTCCCGACGTCACTGATTATCAGTCCGGTACTGATCAACAACGATGTCCCCACGTCACTGATTATCAGTCTGGTACTGATCCCTCAACGATGTCCCCACGTCACTGATTATCAGTCTGGTACTGATCACCAACAATGTCCCGACGTCACTGATTATCAGTCCAGTAATGATTACCCAATGATATCCGCACGTCACTGATTATCAGTGCGGTAATGATCCCCCAACGATGTCCCCACGTCACTGATTATCAGTCTGGTACTCACCCCCCAACGACGTCCCCACGTCACTGATTATCAGTCTGGTACTCACCCCCCAACGACGTCCCCACGTCACTGATTATCAGTCCGGTACTGATCCCCCAGGTTTGTCCCTACGTCACTGATTACCAGTCCGGTACTGACCCCCCAATGATGTCCCCACGTCACTGATTACCAGTCCGGTACTGACCTCCCAACGATATCCCCACGTCACTGTTTATCAGTCCGGTACTGATCCTCCAAGTTTGTCCCCACGTCACGGATTATCAGTCCAGTATGATCCGCCAACGATGTTCCCACGTCACCAATTGTCAGTCTGGTACTGATCCCCGAACTATGTCCCCACATCACTGATTACCAGTCCGCTACTGACCCTCCAACGATGTCTCCACGTAACTGATGATCAGTCCAGTACTGATCACCAACGATGTCCCCACGTCACTGATTATCATTCCGGTAATGACCCCCAACAACGTCCCTCACGTCACTGATTATCAGTCCGGTACTGATCACCAACGATGTCCCCACGTCACTGATTATCAGTCCGGTACTGATCACCAACGATGTCTCCACGTTACTGATTATCAGTCTGGTACTGTTCCCCCAACTTTGTCCCCATGTCACTGATTATTAGTCCGGTAATTATACCCCAACGATGTCCCCATGTCAGTGATTATCAGTCCAGTAATTATAGCCCAACGATGTCCCCATGTCACTGATTATCAGTCCGGTACTGATCAACAACGATGTCCCCAAGTCACTGATTATCAGTCCGCTACTGACCCCCCAACGATGTCCCCACGTCACTTATTATCAGTCCGGGAATGATAGCCAACGATGTCCCAACGTCACTCATTATCAGTCCGGTACTGATCCCCCAACGATGTCCTAACGTCACTCATTATCAGTCCGGTAATGATCCCCCAACGATATCCACACGTCACTGATTATCAGTCTGGTTCTGATCCCCCAATGATGTCACCACGTCACTGATTATCAGTCCGGTAATGACCCCCAACAACGTCCCTCACGTCACTGATTATCAATTTGGTACTGATCACCAACGATGTCCCCACGTCACTGATTATCAGTCCGGTAATGATCCCCCAACGATGTCCCCACGTCACTGATTATCAGTCCGGTAATGATCCCCCAATGATGTCCCCACGTCACTGAATATCAGTCCAGTAATGATCACCAACAATGTCCCGACGTCACTGATTATCAGTCCGGTACTGATCAACAACGATGTCCCCACGTCACTGATTATCAGTCTGGTACTGATCCCTCAACGATGTCCCCACGTCACTGATTATCAGTCTGGTACTGATCACCAACAATGTCCCGACGTCACTGATTATCAGTCCAGTAATGATTACCCAATGATATCCGCACGTCACTGATTATCAGTGCGGTAATGATCCCCCAACGATGTCCCCACGTCACTGATTATCAGTCTGGTCCTGATCCCCCAACGATGTCCCCACGTCGCTGATTATCAGTCTGGTCCTGATCCCCCAACGATGTCCCCACGTCACTGATTATCAGTCCAGTACTGACCACTAACGATGTCCCTATGTCACTGATTATCAGTCCGGTATTGACCCCAACGATGTCCCCACGTCACTGAATATCAGTCCGGTACTGATCCCCAACGATGTCCCTACATCACTGATTATCAGTCCGGTACTGATCCCCGAACTTTGTCCCCACGTCACTGATTATCAGTCCAGTAATGATCCCCCAACGATGTTCCCACGTCACCAATTATCAGTCTGGTACTGATCCCCCAACTATGGACCCACATCACTGATTATCAGTCCGTTAATGAGTACCCAACGATGTCCCCATGTCACTGATTATCAGTCCGGTACTGATCAACAACGATGTCCCCAAGTCACTGATTATCAGTCCGCTACTGACCCCCCAACAATGTCCCCACGTCACTTATTATCAGTCCGGGAATGATAGCCAACGATGTCCCAACGTCACTCATTATCAGTCCGGTACTGATCCCCCAACGATGTCCTAACGTCACTCATTATCAGTCCGGTAATGATCCCCCAACGATATCCACACGTCACTGATTATCAGTCTGGTTCTGATCCCCCAACGATGTCACCACGTCACTGATTATCAGTCCGGTACTGATCACCAACGATGTCCCCACGTCACTGATTATCAGTCCGGTACTGACTCCCCAACCATGTCCCCACGTATCTGATGATCAGTCCAGTACTGATCACCAACGATGTCCCCAAGTCACTGATTATCAGTCCAGTAATGATCCCCCAACGGTGTCCCCACGTCACTGATTATCAGTCCGGTAATGACCCCCAACAACGTCCCTCACGTCTCTGATTATCAATTCGGTACTGATCACCAACGATGTCCCCACGTCACTGATTATCGGTCTGGTAATGATCACCCAACGATGTCCCGACGTCACCGATTATCAGTCCGCCAGTGACCTCCCAACGATATCCCCACATCACTGATTATCAATCCGGTAATGATCCCCCAACGATGTCCCCAAGTCACTGATTGTCAGTCTGGTTCTGATCAACAAAGATGTCCCTACATCACTGATTATCAGTCCGGTAATGATCCCCCAACGATGTCCCCACGTCACTGATTATCAGTCCGTTAATGATCACCCAACGACGTCCCCACGTCACTGATTATCAGTCCGGTACTGATCACCAACGATGTCCCTATGTCACTGATTATCAGTCTGGGACTGACCCCCTACGATGTCCCCATGTGACTAGTTATCAGTTTGGTACTGAACCCCCAACGTTGTTCCGGCGTCACTGATTATCAGTCCGGTACTGACCCCCCCAACGATCTCCCCACGTCACTTATTATAAGTCCGGTAATGATCACCCCAACGATGTCCACACGTAACTGATTATCAGTCCGGTACTGATCAGCAACGATGTCCCCACGTCACTGATTATCAGTCCGGTACTGATCCCCCAGGTTTGTCCCCACGTCACTGATTATCAGTCTGATAATGATCACCCTATAATGTCCCTACGTCACTGATTATCAGTCTGATAATGATCACCCTATAATGTCCCTACGTCACTGATTATCAGTCTGGTACTCACCCCCCAACGACGTCCCCACGTCACTGATTATCAGTCTGGTACTCACCCCCCAACGACGTCCCCACGTCACTGATTATCAGTCCGGTACTGATCCCCCAGGTTTGTCCCTACGTCACTGATTACCAGTCCGGTACTGACCCCCCAATGATGTCCCCACGTCACTGATTACCAGTCCGGTACTGACCTCCCAACGATATCCCCACGTCACTGTTTATCAGTCCGGTACTGATCCTCCAAGTTTGTCCCCACGTCACGGATTATCAGTCCAGTATGATCCGCCAACGATGTTCCCACGTCACCAATTGTCAGTCTGGTACTGATCCCCGAACTATGTCCCCACATCACTGATTACCAGTCCGCTACTGACCCTCCAACGATGTCTCCACGTAACTGATGATCAGTCCAGTACTGATCACCAACGATGTCCCCACGTCACTGATTATCATTCCGGTAATGACCCCCAACAACGTCCCTCACGTCACTGATTATCAGTCCGGTACTGATCACCAACGATGTCCCCACGTCACTGATTATCAGTCCGGTACTGATCACCAACGATGTCTCCACGTTACTGATTATCAGTCTGGTACTGTTCCCCCAACTTTGTCCCCATGTCACTGATTATTAGTCCGGTAATTATACCCCAACGATGTCCCCATGTCAGTGATTATCAGTCCAGTAATTATAGCCCAACGATGTCCCCATGTCACTGATTATCAGTCCGGTACTGATCAACAACGATGTCCCCAAGTCACTGATTATCAGTCCGCTACTGACCCCCCAACGATGTCCCCACGTCACTTATTATCAGTCCGGGAATGATAGCCAACGATGTCCCAACGTCACTCATTATCAGTCCGGTACTGATCCCCCAACGATGTCCTAACGTCACTCATTATCAGTCCGGTAATGATCCCCCAACGATATCCACACGTCACTGATTATCAGTCTGGTTCTGATCCCCCAATGATGTCACCACGTCACTGATTATCAGTCCGGTAATGACCCCCAACAACGTCCCTCACGTCACTGATTATCAATTTGGTACTGATCACCAACGATGTCCCCACGTCACTGATTATCAGTCTGGTAATGATCCCCCAACGATGTCCCCACGTCACTGATTATCAGTCCGGTAATGATCCCCCAATGATGTCCCCACGTCACTGAATATCAGTCCAGTAATGATCACCAACAATGTCCCGACGTCACTGATTATCAGTCCGGTACTGATCAACAACGATGTCCCCACGTCACTGATTATCAGTCTGGTACTGATCCCTCAACGATGTCCCCACGTCACTGATTATCAGTCTGGTACTGATCACCAACAATGTCCCGACGTCACTGATTATCAGTCCAGTAATGATTACCCAATGATATCCGCACGTCACTGATTATCAGTGCGGTAATGATCCCCCAACGATGTCCCCACGTCACTGATTATCAGTCTGGTCCTGATCCCCCAACGATGTCCCCACGTCGCTGATTATCAGTCTGGTCCTGATCCCCCAACGATGTCCCCACGTCACTGATTATCAGTCCAGTACTGACCACTAACGATGTCCCTATGTCACTGATTATCAGTCCGGTATTGACCCCAACGATGTCCCCACGTCACTGAATATCAGTCCGGTACTGATCCCCAACGATGTCCCTACATCACTGATTATCAGTCCGGTACTGATCCCCGAACTTTGTCCCCACGTCACTGATTATCAGTCCAGTAATGATCCCCCAACGATGTTCCCACGTCACCAATTATCAGTCTGGTACTGATCCCCCAACTATGGACCCACATCACTGATTATCAGTCCGTTAATGAGTACCCAACGATGTCCCCATGTCACTGATTATCAGTCCGGTACTGATCAACAACGATGTCCCCAAGTCACTGATTATCAGTCCGCTACTGACCCCCCAACAATGTCCCCACGTCACTTATTATCAGTCCGGGAATGATAGCCAACGATGTCCCAACGTCACTCATTATCAGTCCGGTACTGATCCCCCAACGATGTCCTAACGTCACTCATTATCAGTCCGGTAATGATCCCCCAACGATATCCACACGTCACTGATTATCAGTCTGGTTCTGATCCCCCAACGATGTCACCACGTCACTGATTATCAGTCCGGTACTGATCACCAACGATGTCCCCACGTCACTGATTATCAGTCCGGTACTGACTCCCCAACCATGTCCCCACGTATCTGATGATCAGTCCAGTACTGATCACCAACGATGTCCCCAAGTCACTGATTATCAGTCCAGTAATGATCCCCCAACGGTGTCCCCACGTCACTGATTATCAGTCCGGTAATGAGTACCCAACGACGTCACGACGTCACTGATTATCAGTCCGGTACTGATCACCAACGATCTCCCTATGTCACTGATTATCAGTCTGGGACTGACCCCCTACGATGTCCCCAAGTGACTAGTTATCAGTTTGGTACTGAACCCCCAACGTTGTTCCGGCGTCACTGATTATCAGTCCGGTACTGACCCCCCCAACGATCTCCCCACGTCACTTATTATAAGTCCGGTAATGATCACCCCAACGATGTCCACACGTAACTGATTATCAGTCCGGTACTGATCAGCAACGATGTCCCCACGTCACTGATTATCAGTCTGATAATGATCACCCTATAATGTCCCTACGTCACTGATTATCAGTCTGGTACTGATCAGCAACGATTTCCACACGTCACTGATTATCAGTCTGGTACTCACCCCCCAACAATGTCCCCACGTCACTTATTATCAGTCCGGGAATGATAGCCAACGATGTCCCAACGTCACTCATTATCAGTCCGGTACTGATCCCCCAACGATGTCCTAACGTCACTCATTATCAGTCCGGTAATGATCCCCCAACGATATCCACACGTCACTGATTATCAGTCTGGTTCTGATCCCCCAAGTTTGTCCCCACGTCACTGATTATCAGTCCAGTAATGATCCCCCAACGATGTCCTCACGTCACTGATTATCAGTCCGGTACTGATCCCCCAACGATATCCCTACGTCACTGAATACCAGTCCGGTACTGACCCCCCAACGATGTCCCCACCTCTCTGTTTATCAGTCCGGTACTGATCACCAACGATGTCCCTATGTCACTGATTATCAGTCCGGTACTGACCCCCAACGATGTCCCCACGTCACTGATTATCAGTTCGGTAATGACCCCCCAACGATGTCCCCACGTCACTTATTATCAGTCCGGGAATGATAGCCAACGATGTCCCAACGTCACTAATTATCAGTCCGGTACTTATCCCCCAACGATGTCCCCACGTCACTGATTATCAGTCCAGTAATGATCCCCCAACGATGTCCCCACGTCACTGACTGTCAGTACTGTACTGACCCCCCAACGATATCCCTACGTCACTGATTACCAGTCCGGTACTGACCTCCCAACGATGTCCCCACGTCACTGTTTATCAGTCCGGTACTGACCTCCCAACGATATCCCTACGTCACTGATTACCAGTCCGGTACTGACCTCCCAACGATGTCCCTACGTCACTGATTACCAGTCCGGTACTGACCCCCCAATGATGTCCCCACGTAACTGATGATCAGTCCAGTACTGATCACCAACGATGTCCCCACGTCACTGATTATCAGTCCGGTAATGACCCCCAACAACGTCCCTCACGTCACTGATTATCTGTCCGGTACTGATCCCCAACGAAATCCCTACGTCATTGATTATCAGTCCAGTACTGATCCCCCACTTTTGTCCCCACGTCACTGATTATCAGTCCGGTAATAATTCCCCAACGATGTCGCCACGTCACTGATTATCAGTCCAGTACTGATCAACAACGATGTCCCAACATCACTGATTATCAGTCCGGTACTGATCCCCCAACTTTGTCCCCACGTCACTGATTATCAGTCCGTTACTGACCCCCCAACGATGTCCCAACGTCACTCATTATCAGTCCGGTCATGATCCCCCAAAGATATCCACACGTCACTGATTATCAGTCTGGTCCTGATACCCAACGATGTCACCACATCACTGATTATCAGTCCGGTACTGATCACCAACGATATCCCAATGTCACTGATTATCAGTCCGGTACTGACCCCCAACGATGTCCCCACGTCACTGATTATCTGTCCGGTACTGATCCCCAACGAAATCCCTACGTCATTGATTATCAGTCCGGTACTGATCCCCCAGTTTTGTCCCCACGTCACTGATTATCAGTCCGGTAATGAATCCCAACACCGTCCCTCACGTCACTGATTATCAGTCCGGTACTGACCCCCCAACTATGTCCCCACA
This sequence comes from Mobula birostris, assembly GCF_030028105.1. Taxonomy (NCBI): domain Eukaryota; kingdom Metazoa; phylum Chordata; class Chondrichthyes; order Myliobatiformes; family Myliobatidae; genus Mobula; species Mobula birostris. The sequence goes on from NW_027274625.1 coordinate 65,848, forward strand.
TCACTGATTATCAGTCCGTTAATGAGTACCCAACGACGTCCCCACGTCACTGATTATCAGTCCGGTACTGATCACCAACGATGTCCCTATGTCACTGATTATCAGTCTGGGACTGACCCCCTACGATGTCCCCATGTGACTAGTTATCAGTTTGGTACTGAACCCCCAACGTTGTTCCGGCGTCACTGATTATCAGTCCGGTACTGACCCCCCCAACGATCTCCCCACGTCACTTATTATAAGTCCGGTAATGATCACCCCAACGATGTCCACACGTAACTGATTATCAGTCCGGTACTGATCAGCAACGATGTCCCCATGTCACTGATTATCAGTCTGATAATGATCACCCTATAATGTCCCTACGTCACTGATTATCAGTCTGGTACTGATCAGCAACGATTTCCACACGTCACTGATTATCAGTCTGGTACTCACCCCCCAACGACGTCCCCACGTCACTGATTATCAGTCCGGTACTGACCCTCCAACGATGTCCCCACGTCACTGATTATCAGTCCGGTAATGACCCCCAACAACGTCCCTCACGTCACTGATTATCAGTCCGGTACTGATCACCAACGATGTCCCCACGTCACTGATTATCAGTCCGGTACTGATCACCAACGATGTCTCCACGTTACTGATTATCAGTCTGGTACTGTTCCCCCAACTTTGTCCCCATGTCACTGATTATTAGTCCGGTAATTATACCCCAACGATGTCCCCATGTCAGTGATTATCAGTCCAGTAATTATAGCCCAACGATGTCCCCACGTCACTGATTATCAGTCCGGTACTGATCAACAACGATGTCCCCAAGTCACTGATTATCAGTCCGCTACTGACCCCCCAACAATGTCCCCACGTCACTTATTATCAGTCCGGGAATGATAGCCAACGATGTCCCAACGTCACTCATTATCAGTCCGGTACTGATCCCCCAACGATGTCCTAACGTCACTCATTATCAGTCCGGTAATGATCCCCCAACGATATCCACACGTCACTGATTATCAGTCTGGTTCTGATCCCCCAACGATGTCACCACGTCACTGATTATCAGTCCGGTACTGATCACCAACGATGTCCCCACGTCACTGATTATCAGTCCGGTACTGACTCCCCAACCATGTCCCCACGTATCTGATGATCAGTCCAGTACTGATCACCAACGATGTCCCCAAGTCACTGATTATCAGTCCAGTAATGATCCCCCAACGGTGTCCCCACGTCACTGATTATCAGTCCGGTAATGACCCCCAACAACGTCCCTCACGTCTCTGATTATCAATTCGGTACTGATCACCAACGATGTCCCCACGTCACTGATTATCGGTCTGGTAATGATCACCCAACGATGTCCCGACGTCACCGATTATCAGTCCGCCAGTGACCTCCCAACGATATCCCCACATCACTGATTATCAATCCGGTAATGATCCCCCAACGATGTCCCCAAGTCACTGATTGTCAGTCTGGTTCTGATCAACAAAGATGTCCCTACATCACTGATTATCAGTCCGGTAATGATCCCCCAACGATGTCCCCACGTCACTGATTATCAGACTGGTAATGATCCCCCAACTTTGTCCCCATGTCACTGATTATTAGTCCGGTAACTATAACCCAACGATGTCCCCACGTCACTGATTATCAGTCCGGTAAATATACCCCAATGATGTCCCCACATCACTGAGTATCAGTCGGGTAATGACCCCCCAACGATGTCCCCACGTCACTGATGATCAGTCCAGTAATGATCACCCAACAATGTCTCCACATCACTGATTATCAGTCTAGTACTGATCAACAACGATGTCCCCATGTCACTGATTATCAGCCCAACGATGATCCTACGTCACCAATTATCAGTCTTGGTACTGATCCCCCAACTATGTCCCCACATCACTGATTATCAGTCCGCTACTGACTCCCCAACGATGTCTCCACGTTACTGATTATCAGTCTGATTCTGATCAACAACGATGTCCCCACGTCACTTATTATCAGTCCGGTACTGATCAGCGACGATGTCCCCACGTCACTGATTATCAGTCCGATGCTGATTCCCCAGCGATATCCCCACGTCACTGATTATCAGTCCGGTAATGATCCCGCAACAATGTCCCCACTTCACTGATTATCAGTCCGGTACTTATCGCCCAACGATATCCCCACGTCACTGATTATCAGTCCGGTACTGATCTACAACGATGTTCCAACGTCACTGATTATCAGTCCGGTAATAATCCCCCAACGATGTCCCCACGTCACTGATTATCAGTCCGATACTGATTCCCCAGCGATGTCCCCACGTCACTGATTATCAGTCCGGTAATGATCCCCCAACAATGTCCCCACTTCACTGATTATCAGTCCGGTACTGATCGCCCAACGATGTCCCCACGTCACTGATTATCAGTCTGGTACTGATCTACAACGATGTTCCCACGTCACCAATTATCAGTCCGCTACTGACCCCCCAACAATGTCTCCACGTTACTGATTATCAGTCTGGTACTGTTCCCCCAACTTTGTCCCCATGTCACTGATTATTAGTCCGGTAATTATACCCCAACGATATCCCCACGTCACTGATTATCAGTCCAGTAATTATAGCCCAACGATGTCCCCACGTCACTGATTATCAGTCCGGTACTGATCAACAACCATGTCCCCAAGTCACTGATTATCAGTCCGCTACTGACCCCCCAACGATGTCCCCACGTCACTTATTATCAGTCCGGGAATGATAGCCAACGATGTCCCAACGTCACTCATTATTAGTCCGGTACTGATCCCCCAACGATGTCCCAACGTCACACATTATCAGTCTGGTAATGATCCCCCAACGACATCCACACGTCACTGTTTATCAGTCTGGTCCTGATACCCAACGATGTCCCAATGTCACTGATTATCAGTCCGGTACTGACCCCCAACGATGTCCCCACGTCACTGATTATCAGTCCGGTACTGATCCCCAACGATGTTCCCACGTCGCTGATTATCAGTCCGGTACTGACCCCCAACGATTTCCCCACGTCACTGATTATCAGTCCGGTACTGATCTCCAACGATGTCTCCACGTCACTGATTATCAGTCCGGTACTGATCTCCCAACGATGTCCCCACGTCACTTATTATCAGTCCGGTAATGATCCCCCGACGATGTCCCAACGTCACTGATTATCAGTCCGGTAATGATCCCCCAACGATGTCACCACGTCACTGATTATCAGTCCGGTAATGATCCCCCAACGATGTCCACACGTCACTGATTATCAGTCTGGTAATGATCCCCCAACGATGTCCCCACGTCACTGATTATCAGTCCGGTAATGATCCCCCAACGATGTCCCCACGTCACTGAATATCAGTCCAGTAATGATCACCAACAATGTCCCGACGTCACTGATTATCAGTCCGGTACTGATCTCCCAACGATGTCCCCACGTCACTGATTATCAGTCTGGTAATGATCCCCCAACGATGTCACCACGTCACTGATTATCAGTCCGGCAATGATCCCCCAACGATGTCCCCACGTCACTGATTATCAGTCTGGTAATGATCCCCCAACGATGTCCCCACGTCACTGATTATCAGTCCGGTAATGATCCCCCAACGATGTCCCCACGTCACTGAATATCAGTCCAGTAATGATCACCAACAATGTCCCGACGTCACTGATTATCAGTCCGGTACTGATCAACAACGATGTCCCCACGTCACTGATTATCAGTCTGGTACTGATCCCTCAACGATGTCCCCACATCACTGATTATCAGTCTGGTACTGATCACCAACAATGTCCCGACGTCACTGATTATCAGTCAGGTAATGATTACCCAATGATATCCCCACGTCACTGATTATCAGTGCGGTACTGATCCCCCAACGATGTCCCCACGTCACTGATTATCAGTCTGGTCCTGATCCCCCAACGATGTCCCCACGTCACTGATTATCAGTCCGGTACTGACCACTAACGATGTCCCTATGTCACTGATTATCAGTCCGGTATTGACCCCAACGATGTCCCCACGTCACTGAATATCAGTCCGGTACTGATCCCCAACGATGTCCCTACATCACTGATTATCAGTCCGGTACTGATCCCCGAACTTTGTCCCCACGTCACTGATTATCAGTCCAGTAATGATCCCCCAACGATGTTCCCACGTCACCAATTATCAGTCTGGTTCTCATCCCCCAACTATGTCCCCACATCACTGATTATCAGTCCGTTAATGATCACCCAACGACGTCCCGACGTCACTGATTATCAGTCCGGTACTGATCACCAACGATCTCCCAATGTCACTGATTATCAGTCTGGGACTGACCCCCTACGATGTCCCCATGTGACTAGTTATCAGTTTGGTACTGAACCCCCAACGTTGTTCCGGCGTCACTGATTATCACTCCGGTACTGACCCCCCCCCAACGATCTCCCCACGTCACTTATTAGAAGTCCGGTAATGATCACCCCAACGATGTCCACACGTAACTGATTATCAGTCCGGTACTGATCAGCAACGATGTCCCCACGTCACTGATTATCAGTCTGATAATGATCACCCTATAATGTCCCTACGTCACTGATTATCAGTCTGGTACTGATCAGCAACGATTTCCACACGTCACTGATTATCAGTCTGGTACTCACCCCCCAACGACGTCCCCACGTCACTGATTATCAGACCGCTACTGACCCCCCAACGATGTCTCCACGTTACTGATTAACAGTCTGGTTCTGATCAACAACGACGACTCCACGTCACTGATGTTCAGTCCGCTACTGACCCCCCAAATTTGTCTCCCCGTTACTGATCATCAGTCTGGTTCTGATCAACAACGATGTCCCCACGTCACTGATAATCAGTCCGGTACTGATCACCAACGATGTCCCCACGTCACTGATTATCAGTCCGGTAATGATCCCCCAACGATGTCCTCATGTCACTGATTATCAGTCCGGTAATGATCCCCCAACGATGTCCCCACGTCACTGATTATCAGTCTGGTACTGATCCCCCAGTGATGTCCCCACGTCACTGATTATCAGTCTGGTCCTGATCCCCCAACGATGTCACCACGTCACTGATTATCAGTCCGGTACTGAGCACCAACGATGTCCCCACGTCACTGATTATCAGTCCGGTACTGACCCCCCAACCATGTCCCCACGTATCTGATGGTCAGTCCAGTAGTGATCCCCCAACGGTGTCCCCACGTCACTGATTATCAGTACGGTAATGACCCCCAACAACGTCCCTCACGTCACTGATTATCAATTCGGTACTGATCACCAACGATGTCCCCACGTCACTGATTATCGGTCTGGTAATGATCACCCAATGATGTCCCGACGTCACCGATTATCAGTCCGCTAGTGACCCCCCAACGATGTCCCCACGTCACTGATTATCAATCTGGTAATGATCCCCCAACGATGTCCCCACGTCACTGATTATCAGACTGGTAATGATCCCCCAACTTTGTCCCCGTGTCACTGATTATTAGTCCGGTAAATATACCCCAATGATGTCCCCACATCACTGATTATCAGTCGGGGAATGACCCCCCAACGATGTCCCCACGTCACTGATTATCAGACTGGTAAGGATCCCCCAACTTTGTCCCCATGTCACTGATTATTAGTCCGGTAACTATAACCTAACGATGTCCCCACGTCACTGATTATCAGTCCGGTAAATATACCCCAATGATGTCCCCACATCACTGATTATCAGTCGGGTAATGACCCCCCAACGATGTCCCCACGTCACTGATGATCAGTCCAGTAATGATCACCCAACGATGTCTCCACATCACTGATTATCAGTCTAGTACTGATCAACAACGATGTCCCCATGTCACTGATTATCAGCCCAACGATGTTCCTATGTCACCAATAATAAGTCTTGGTACTGATCCCCCAACTCTGTCCCCACATCACTGATTATCAGTCCGCTACTGACTCCCCAACGATGTCTCCACGTTACTGATTATCAGTCTGGTTCTGATCAACAACGATGTCCCCACGTCACTTATTATCAGTCCGGTACTGATCAGCGACGATGTCCCCACGTCACTGATTATCAGTCCGATGCTGATTCCCCAGCGATGTCCCCACGTCACTGATTATCAGTCTGGTACTGATCTACAATGATGTTCACACGTCACCAATTATCAGTCCGCTACTGACCCCCCAACAATGTCCCCACTTCACTGATTATCAGTCCGCTACTGATCGCCCAACGATGTCCCCACGTCACTGATTATCAGTCCGGTAATAATCCCCCAACGATGTCCCCACGTCACTGATTATCAGTCCGGTAATGATCCCCCAACGATGTCCCCACGTCACTGAATATCAGTCCAGTAATGATCACCAACAATGTCCCGACGTCACTGATTATCAGTCCGGTACTGATCTCCCAACGATGTCCCCACGTCACTGATTATCAGTCTGGTAATGATCCCCCAACGATGTCACCACGTCACTGATTATCAGTCCGGCAATGATCCCCCAACGATGTCCCCACGTCACTGATTATCAGTCTGGTAATGATCCCCCAACGATGTCCCCACGTCACTGATTATCAGTCCGGTAATGATCCCCCAACGATGTCCCCACGTCACTGAATATCAGTCCAGTAATGATCACCAACAATGTCCCGACGTCACTGATTATCAGTCCGGTACTGATCAACAACGATGTCCCCACGTCACTGATTATCAGTCTGGTACTGATCCCTCAACGATGTCCCCACATCACTGATTATCAGTCTGGTACTGATCACCAACAATGTCCCGACGTCACTGATTATCAGTCCGCTACTGACCCCCCAACAATGTCCCCACTTCACTGATTATCAGTCCGCTACTGATCGCCCAACGATGTCCCCACGTCACTGATTATCAGTCCGGTAATAATCCCCCAACGATGTTCCCACATCACTGATTATCAGTCCGGTAATGACCCCCAACATCGTCCCTCACGTCACCAATTATCAGTCCGACACTGACCCCCCAACGATGTCTCCACGTTACTGATTATCAGTCTGGTACTGTTCCCCCAACTTTGTCCCCATGTCACTGATTATTAGTCCGGTAATTATACCCCAACGATATCCCCACGTCACTGATTATCAGTCCAGTAATGGTCCCCCAACGATGTTCCCACGTCACCAATTATCAGTCTGGTACTGATCCCCCAACTATGTCTCCACATTCCTGATTATCAGTCCGGCAATGATCCCCCAACGATGTCCCCGAGTCACTGATTATCAGACCGCTACTGACTCCCCAACGATGTCTCCACGTTACTGATTATCAGTCTGGTTCTGTTCCCCCAACTTTGTCCCCATGTCACTGATTATTAGTCCGGTAATTATACCCCAACGATATCCCCACGTCACTGATTATCAGTCCAGTAATGGTCCCCCAACGATGTTCCCACGTCACCAATTATCAGTCTGGTACTGATCCCCCAACTATGTCTCCACATTCCTGATTATCAGTCCGGCAATGATCCCCCAACGATGTCCCCACGTCACTGAATATCAGTCCAGTAATGATCACCAACAATGTCCCGACGTCACTGATTATCAGTCCGGTACTGATCAACAACGATGTCCCCACGTCACTTATTATCAGTCCGGTACTGATCAGCGACGATGTCCCCACGTCACTGATTATCAGTCCGATGCTGATTCCCCAGCGATTTCCCCACGTCACTGATTATCAGTCCGGTAATGATCCCCCAACAATGTCCCCACTTCACTGATTATCAGTCCGGTACTGATCGCCCAACGATGTCCCCACGTCACTGATTATCAGTCCGGTAATAATCCCCCAACGATGTTCCCACATCACTGATTATCAGTCCGGTAATGACCCCCAACAACGTCCCTCACGTCACCAATTATCAGTCCGACACTGACCCCCCAACGATGTCTCCACGTTACTGATTATCAGTCTGGTACTGTTCCCCCAACTTTGTCCCCATGTCACTGATTATTAGTCCGGTAATTATACCCCAACGATATCCCCACGTCACTGATTATCAGTCCAGTAATTATAGCCCAACGATGTCCCCACGTCACTGATTATCAGTCCGGTACTGATCAACAACCATGTCCCCAAGTCACTGATTATCAGTCCGCTACTGACCCCCCAACGATGTCCCCACGTCACTTATTATCAGTCCGGGAATGATAGCCAACGATGTCCCAACGTCACTCATTATTAGTCCGGTACTGATCCCCCAACGATGTCCCAACGTCACTCATTATCAGTCTGGTAATGATCCCCCAACGATATCCACACGTCACTGTTTATCAGTCTGGTCCTGATACCCAACGATGTTCCCACATCACTGATTATCAGTCCGGTAATGACCCCCAACAACGTCCCTCACGTCACCAATTATCAGTCCGACACTGACCCCCCAACGATGTCTCCACGTTACTGATTATCAGTCTGGTACTGTTCCCCCAACTTTGTCCCCACGTCACTGATTATCAGTCCGGTACTGATCAACAACGATCTTCCCAAGTCACTGATTATCAGTCCGCTACTGACCCCCCAACGATGTCCCCACGTCACTTATTATCAGTCCGGGAATGATAGCCAACGATGTCCCAACGTCACTCACTATTAGTCCGGTACTGATCCCCCAACGATGTCCCAACGTCACTCATTATCAGTCTGGTAATGATCCCCCAACGATATCCACACGTCACTGATTATCAGTTTGGTCCTGATCCCCCAACGATGTCACCACGTCACTGATTATCTGTCCGGTACTGATCTCCAACGATGTTCCCACGTCACTGATTATCAGTCCGGTACTGATCTCCAACGATGTCCCCACGTCACTGATTATCAGTCCGGTACTGATCTCCAACGATGTTCCCACGTCACTGATTATCAGTCCGGTAATAATTCCCCAACGATGTCCCCACGTCACTGATTATCAGTCCGGTACTGATCAACAACGATGTCCCCACGTCACTGATTATCAGTCCGGTAATGATCCCCCAACGATGTCCCCACGTCACTGATTATCAGTCCGGTACTGATCCCCCAACTTTGTCCCCACGTCACTGATTATCAGTCCAGTAATGGTCCCCCAACGATGTTCCCACGTCACCAATTATCAGTCTGGTACTGATCCCCCAACGATGTCCACATTCCTGATTATCAGTCCGGCAATGATCCCCCAACGATGTCCCCGAGTCACTGATTATCAGACCGCTACTGACTCCCCAACGATGTCTCCACGTTACTGATTATCAGTCCGGTACTGATCACCAACGATGTCCCCACGTCACTGATTATCAGTCCGGTAATGACCCCCAACAACGTCCCTCACGTCACTGATTATCAGTCCGGTACTGATCACCAACGATGTCCCCACGTTACTGATTATCAGTCTGGTACTGTTCCCCCAACTTTCTCCCAATGTCACTGATTATTAGTCCGGTAATCATACCCCAACGATGCCCCACGTCACTGATTATCAGTCCGGTAATTATAGGCCAACGATGTCCCCACGTCACTGATTATCAGTCTGGTAATGATCTACAACGATGTCCCTATGTCACTGATTATCAGTCTGGTAATGATCCCCCAACTTTGTCCCCATGTCACTGATTATTAGTCCGGTAAATATACCCCAATGATGTCCCCACATCACTGATTATCAGTCGGGTAATGACCCCCCAACGATGTCCCCACGTCACTGATTATCAGACTGGTAAGGATCCCCCAACTTTGTCCCCATGTCACTGATTATTAGTCCGGTAACTATAACCCAACGATGTCCCCACGTCACTGATTATCAGTCCGGTAAATATACCCCAATGATGTCCCCACATCACTGATTATCAGTCGGGTAATGACCCCCCAACGATGTCCCCACGTCACTGATTATCAGTCCGGTAATGACCCCCAACAATGTTCCTCACGTCACTGATTATCAGTCCGGTACTGATCACCAACGATGTCCCCACGTTACTGATTATCAGTCTGGTACTGTTCCCCCAACTTTCTCCCAATGTCACTGATTATTAGTCCGGTAATCATACCCCAACGATGCCCCACGTCACTGATTATCAGTCCGGTAATTATAGGCCAACGATGTCCCCACGTCACTGATTATCAGTCTGGTAATGATCTACAACGATGTCCCTATGTCACTGATTATCAGTCTGGTAATGATCCCCCAACTTTGTCCCCATGTCACTGATTATTAGTCCGGTAAATATACCCCAATGATGTCCCCACATCACTGATTATCAGTCGGGTAATGACCCCCCAACGATGTCCCCACGTCACTGATTATCAGACTGGTAAGGATCCCCCAACTTTGTCCCCATGTCACTGATTATTAGTCCGGTAACTATAACCCAACGATGTCCCCACGTCACTGATTATCAGTCCGGTAAATATACCCCAATGATGTCCCCACATCACTGATTATCAGTCGGGTAATGACCCCCCAACGAAGTCCCCACGTCACTGATGATCAGTCCAGTAATGATCACCCAACGATGTCTCCACATCACTGATTATCAGTCTAGTACTGATCAACAACGATGTCCCCATGTCACTGATTATCAGCCCAATGATGTTCCTATGTCGCCAATTATCAGTCTTGGTACTGATCCCCCAACTATGTCCCCACATCACTGATTATCAGTCCGCTACTGACTCCCCAACGATGTCTCCACGTTACTGATTATCAGTCTGATTCTGATCAACAACGATGTCCCCACGTCACTTATTATCAGTCCGGTACTGATCAGCGACGATGTCCCCACGTCACTGATTATCAGTCCGATGCTGATTCCCCAGCGATGTCCCCACGTCACTGATTATCAGTCCGGTAATGATCCCCGAACAATGTCCCCACTTCACTGATTATCAGTCCGGTACTGATCGCCCAACGATGTCCCCACGTCACTGATTATCAGTCTGGTACTGATCTACAATGATGTTCACACGTCACCAATTATCAGTCCGCTACTGACCCCCCAACAATGTCCCCACTTCACTGATTATCAGTCCGGTACTGATCAACAACGATATCCCCACGTCACTGATTATCAGTCCGGTAATGATCCCCCAACGATATCCCCACGTCACTGATTATCAGTCCAGTAATGGTCCCCCAACGATGTTCCCACGTCACTGATGATCAGTCCAGTAATGATCACCCAACGATGTCTCCACATCACTGATTATCAGTCTAGTACTGATCAACAACGATGTCCCCATGTCACTGATTATCAGCCCAATGATGTTCCTATGTCGCCAATTATCAGTCTTGGTACTGATCCCCCAACTATGTCCCCACATCACTGATTATCAGTCCGCTACTGACTCCCCAACGATGTCTCCACGTTACTGATTATCAGTCTGATTCTGATCAACAACGATGTCCCCACGTCACTTATTATCAGTCCGGTACTGATCAGCGACGATGTCCCCACGTCACTGATTATCAGTCCGATGCTGATTCCCCAGCGATGTCCCCACGTCACTGATTATCAGTCCGGTAATGATCCCCGAACAATGTCCCCACTTCACTGATTATCAGTCCGGTACTGATCGCCCAACGATGTCCCCAAGTCACTGATTATCAGTCTGGTACTGATCTACAATGATGTTCACACGTCACCAATTATCAGTCCGCTACCTACCCCCCAACAATGTCCCCACTTCACTGATTATCAGTCTGGTTCTGATCAACAAAGATGTTCCCACGTCACTGATTATCAGTCTGGTAATGACCCCCCAACGATGTCCCCATGTCACTGATTATCAGTCCGATGCTGATTCCCCAGCGATGTCCCCACGTCACTGATTATCAGTCCAGTAATGATCCCGCAACAATGTCCCCACTTCACTGATTATCAGTCCGGTACTGATCAGCATCGATGTCCCTACGTCAATGATTATCAGTCTGGTACTGATCAGCAACGATTTCCACACGTCACTGATTATCAGTCTGGTACTCACCCCCCAACGACGTCCCCACGTCACTGATTATCAGTCCGGTACTGATCCCCCAAGTTTGTCCCCACGTCACTGATTATCAGTCCAGTAATGATCCCCCAACGATGTCCCCACGTCACTGATTACCAGTCCGGTACTGACCCCCCAACGATATCCCTACGTCACTGATTACCAGTCCGGTACTGACCTCCCAATGATGTCCCCACGTCACTGTTTATCAGTCCGGTACTGATCCCCCAAGTTTGTCCCCACATCACGGATTATCAGTCCAGTATGATCCGCCAACGATGTTCCCACGTCACCAATTGTCAGTCTGGTACTGATCCCCCAACGATGTCCCCACATCACTGATTACCAGTCCGCTACTGACCCCCCAACGATGTCCCCACATAACTGATGATCAGTCCAGTACTGATCACCAACGATGTCCCCACGTCACTGATTATCAGTCCGGTAATGACCCCCAACAACGTCCCTCACGTCACTGATTACCAGTCCGCTACTGACCCCCCAACGATGTCCCCACATAACTGATGATCAGTCCAGTACTGATCACCAACGATGTCCCCACGTCACTGATTATCAGTCCAGTAATGATCCCCTAACGATGTCCCCACGTCACTGATTATCAGTCCGGTAATGACCCCCAACAACGTCCCTCATGTCACTGATTATCAGTCCGGTACTGATCACCAACGATGTCCCCACGTCACTGATTATCAGTCCGGTACTGATCACCAACAATATTCTTACGTCACTGATTATCAGTCCGGTAATGACCCCCAACAACGTCCCTCACGTCACTGATTATCAGTTCGGTACTGATCACCAACGATGTCCCCACGTCACTGATTATCGGTCTGGTAATGATCACCCAATGATGTCCCGACGTCACCGATTATCAGTACGCTAGTGACCCCCCAACGATGTCCCCACGTCACTGATTATCAATCCGGTAATGATCCCCCAACGATGTCCCCACGTCACTGATTATCAGACTGGGAATGATCCCCCAACTTTGTCCCCATGTCACTGATTATTAGTCCGGTAAATATACCCCAATGATGTCCCCACATCACTGATTATCAGTCGGGTAATGACCCCCCAACGATGTCCCCACGTCACTGATGATCAGTCCAGTAATGATCACCCTACGATGTCTCCACATCACTGATTATCAGTCTAGTACTGATCAACAACGATGTCCCCATGTCACTGATTATCAGCCCAACGATGTTCCTATGTCACCAATTATCAGTCTTGGTACTGATCCCCCAACTATGTCCCCACATCACTGATTATCAGTCCGCTACTGACTCCCCAACGATGTCTCCACGTTACTGATTATCAGTCTGGTTCTGATCAACAACGATGTCCCCGCGTCACTTATTATCAGTCCGGTACTGATCAGCGACGATGTCCCCACGTCACTGATTATCAGTCCGATGCTGATTCCCCAGCGATGTCCCCACGTCACTGATTATCAGTCCGGTAATGATCCCCCAACAATGTCCCCACTTCACTGATTATCAGTCTGGTCCTGATCTACAGTGATGTCACCACGTCACTGATTATCAGTCCGGTACTGATCACCAACAATATTCTTACGTCACTGATTATCAGTCTGGTAATGATCCCCCAACGATGACCCACTTTACTGATTATCATTCTGGTCCTGATCCCCCAACGACGTTCCCACGTCACTGATTATCAGTCTGGTAATGACCCCCCAACGATGTCCCCATGTCACTGATTATCAGTCCAGTAATGATCCCCCAACGATGTTCCTACGTCACCAATTATCAGTCTTCGTAATGATCACCCAACGATGTCCTCACGTCACTGATTATCAATCCGCTACTGACTCCCCAACGATGTCACCACGTTACTGATTATCAGTCTGGTACTGATCTGCAACGATGTTCCCACGTCACTGATTATCAGTCCGGTAATAATCCCCCAACGATGTCCCCACATCACTGATTATCAGTCTGGTACTGATCCCCCAACGATGTCCCCACATCACTGATTATCAGTCTGGGACTGATCACTAACGATGTCCCTATGTCACTGATTATCAGTCCGGTACTGACCCCCCCAACGATCTCCCCACGTCACTTATTATAAGTCCGGTAATGATCACCCCAACGATGTCCCCACGTCACTGATTATCAGTCCGACACTGATCGCCCAGCGATGTCCCCACGTCACTGATGATCAGTCTGGTAATGATCTACAATGATGTCCGTACATCACTGCTTATCAGTCTGGTACTGATCACCCAACGATGTCCCCACGTCACTGATTATCAGTCCGGTACTGATCAGTGACGATGTCCCCACGTCACTGATTATCAGTCTGGTACTGATCACCCAGCAATGTCCCCACGTCACTGATTATCAGTCCGGTAATGATCCTCCAACGATGTTCCCACCTCACTGATTATCAGTCCGGTACTGATCCCCAACGATGTCCCCACGTCACTGATTATCAGTCCGGTACTGATCCCCCAACTTTGTCCCCACGTCACTGATTATCAGTCCAGTAATGGTCCCCCAACGATGTTCCCACATCACCAATTATCAGTCTGGTACTGATCCCCCAACTATGTCTCCACGTTCCTGATTATCAGTCCGGCAATGATCCCCCAACGATATCCCCGAGTCACTGATTATCAGTCCGCTACTGACCCCCCAACGATGTGTCCACGTTACTGATTATCAGTCTGGTTCTGATCAACAACGACGACTCCACGTCACTGATGTTCAGTCCGCTACTGACCCCACAAATTTGTCTCCCCGTTACTGATCATCAGTCTGGTTCTGATCAACAACGATGTCCCAACGTCACTGATTATCAGTCCGGTAATGATCCCCCAATGATGTCCGCACGTCACTGATTATCAGTCTGGTACTGATCCCCCAATGATGTCCCCACGTCACTGAATATCAGTCTGGTAATGATCACCAACAATGTCCCGACGTCACTGATTATCAGTCCAGTAATGATTACCCAATGATATCCCCACGTCACTGATTATCAGTGCGGTAATGATCCCCCAACGATGTCCCCACGTCACTGATTATCAGTCTGGTCCTGATCCCCCAACGATGTCCCCACGACACGGATTATCAGTCCGGTAATGATCACCAACGATGTCCGTATGTCACTGATTATCAGTCCGGTACTGATCACCAACGATGTCCCCATGTCACTGATTATCGGTCCGGTAATGATCACCCAACGATGTCCCCACGTCACTGTTTATCAATCCGGTACTGACCCCCAACCATGTCCCCACGTATCTGATGATCAGTCCAGTACTGATCACCAACGATGTTCCCACGTCACTGATTATCAGTCCAGTAATGATCCCCCAACGATGTCCCCATGTCAATGATTATCAGTCCGGTAATGACTCCCAACAACGTCCCTCACGTCACTGATTATCAATCCGGTAATGATCACCCAACGATGTCCCCACGTCACTGATTATCAATCCGGTAATGATCCCCCAACGATGTCCCCAAGTCACTGATTATCAGTCTGGTTCTGATCAACAAAGATGTCCCCACGTCACTGATTATCAGTCCGGTAATGATCCCCCAACGATGTCCCCACGTCACTGATTATCAGACTGGTAATGATCCCCCAACTTTGTCCCCATGTCACTGATTATTAGTCCGGTAAATATACCCCAATGATGTCCCCACATCACTAATTATCAGTCCGGTAAATATACCCCAATGATGTCCCCACATCACTGATTATCAGTCTGGTAATGACCCCCCAACGATGTCCCCACGTCACTGATGATCAGTCCAGTAATGATCACCCAACGATGTCTCCACGTCACTGATTATCAGTCTAGTACTGATCAACAACGATGTCCCCATGTCACTGATGATCAGTCCAGTAATGATCCCCCAACGATGTTCCCACGTCCCCGATTATCAGTCTGGTACTGATCCCCCAACTATGTCCCCACATCACTGATTACCAGTCCGGTACTGATTACCCAACAATATCCACACGTCACTGATTATCAGTCCGGTAGTGATCCCCCAACGATGTCCCCACGTCACTGATTATTAGTCTAGTCCTGATCCCCCAATGATGTCCCCACGTCACTGATTATCAGTCCGATACTGATCACTAACGATGTCCCCATGTCACTGATTATCAGTCCGCTACTGACCTCCAACTTTGTCCCCACGTCACTGATTATCAGTCCAGTAATGATCCCCCAACGATGTTCCTACGTCACCAATTATCAGTCTTGGTAATGATCACCCAATGATGTCCCGACGTCACTGATTATCAGTCCGATGCTGATTCCCCAGCGATGTCCCCACGTCACTGATTATCAGTCCGGTAATGATCCCCCAACAATGTCCCCACTTCACTGATTATCAGTCCGGTACTTATCGCCCAACGATGTCCCCACGTCACTGATTATCAGTCCGGTACTGATCTACAACGATGTTCCCACGTCACTGATTATCAGTCCGGTAATAATCCCCCAACGATGTCCCCACGTCACTGATTATCAGTCCGATACTGATTCCCCAGCGATGTCCCCACGTCACTGATTATCAGTCCGGTAATGATCCTCCAACGATGTCCCCACCTCACTGATTATCAGTCCGGTACTGATCCCCAACGATGTCCCCACGTCACTGATTATCAGTCCGGTACTGATCCCCCAACTTTGTCCCCACGTCACTGATTATCAGTCCAGTAATGGTCCCCCAACGATGTTCCCACGTCACCAATTATCAGTCTGGTACTGATCCCCCAACTATGTCTCCATGTTCCTGATTATCAGTCCGGCAATGATACCCCAACGATATCCCCGAGTCACTGATTATCAGTCCGCTACTGACCCCACAAATTTGTCTCCCCGTTACTGATCATCAGTCTGGTTCTGATCAACAACGATGTCCCCACGTCACTGATTATCAGTCCGGTAATGATCCCCCAACGATGTCCCAACGTCACTGATTATCAGTCCGGTAATGATCCCCCAATGATGTCCGCACGTCACTGATTATCAGTCCGGTAATGATCCCCCAATGATGTCCCCACGTCACTGATTATCAGTCCGGTAATGATCCCCAACGATGTCCCCACGTCACTGAATATCAGTCCGGTAGTGATCCCCCAACGATGTCCCCACGTCACTGATTATCAGTCCGATACTGATCACTAACGATGTCCCCATGTCACTAATTATCAGTCCGGTACTGACCCCCAACTTTGTCCCCACGTCACTGATTATCAGTCCAGTTATGATCCCCCAACGATGTTCCTACGTCACCAATTATCAGTCTTGGTAATGATCACCCAATGATGTCCCCACGTCACTGATTATCAGTCCGGTACTGATCAGCGACGATGTCCCCACGTCACTGATTATCAGTCCGATGCTGATTCCCCAGCGATGTCCCCACGTCACTGATTATGAGTCCAGTAATGATGCCCCAACAATGTCCCCACTTCACTGATTATCAGTCCGGTACTTATCGCCCAACGATGTCCCCACGTCACTGATTATCAGTCCGGTACTGATCTGCAACGATGTTCCCACGTCACTGATTATCAGTCCGGTAATAATCCCCCAACGATGTCCCCACGTCACTGATTATCAGTTCGATACTGATTCCCCAGCGATGTCCCCACGTCACTGATTATCTGTCCGGTAATGATCCCCCAACAATGTCCCCACTTCACTGATTATCAGTCTGGTACTGATCGCCCAATGATGTCCCCACGTCACTGATTATCAGTCCGGTACTGATCCCCCAACGATGTCCCCACTTCACTGAATATCAGTCTGGTAATGATCACCAACAATGTCCCGACATCACTGATTATCAGTCCAGTAATGATTACCCAATGATATCCCCACGTCACTGATTATCAGTCTGGTCCTCATCCCCCAACGATGTCCCCACGACACGGATTATCAGTCCGGTACTGATCACCAACGATGACCGTATGTCACTGATTATCAGTCCGGTAATGATCACCCAACGATGTCCCCACGTCACTGATTATCAATCCGGTACTGATCACCCAACCATGTCCCCACGTATCTGATGATCAGTCCAGTACTGATCACCGACGATGTTCCCACG
Organism: Mobula birostris; assembly: GCF_030028105.1. Taxonomy (NCBI): domain Eukaryota; kingdom Metazoa; phylum Chordata; class Chondrichthyes; order Myliobatiformes; family Myliobatidae; genus Mobula; species Mobula birostris. The sequence goes on from NW_027274625.1 coordinate 84,027, forward strand.
TCACTGATTATCAGTCCAGTAATGATCCCCCAACGATGTCCCCATGTCACTGATTATCAGTCCGGTCATGACCCCCAACAACGTCCCTCACGTCACTGATTATCAATCCGGTACTGATCGCCAACGATGTCCCCACGTCACTGATTATCGATCCGGTAATGATCACCCAACGATGTCCCCACGTCACTGATTATCAATCCGGTTCTGATCAACAAAGATGTCCCCACGTCACTGATTATCAGTCCGGTAATGATCCCCCAACGATGTCCCCACGTCACTGATTATCAGACTGGTAATGATCCTCCAACTTTGTCCCCATGTCACTGATTATTAGTCCGGTAAATATACCCCAATGATGTCCCCACATCACTGATTATCAGTCTGGTAATGACCCCCCAACGATGTCCCCACGTCACTGATGATCAGTCCAGTAATGATCACCCAATGATGTCTCCACGTCACTGATTATCAGTGTAGTACTGATCAACAACGATGTCCCCATGTCACTGATTATCAGTCCGGTAATAATCCCCCAACGATGACCGACGTCACTGATTATCAGTCCGGTAGTGATCCCCCAAGTTTATCCTTACGTCACTGATTATCAGTCCAGTAATGATCCCCCAACGATGTTCCGACGTCACCGATTATCAGTCTGGTACTGATCCCCCAACTATGTCCCCACATCACTGATTATCAGTCCGGTACTGATTACCCAACAATATCCACACGTCACTGATTATCAGTCCGGTAGTGATCCCCCAACGATGTCCCCACGTCACTGATTATTAGTCTAGTCCTGATCCCCCAACGATGTCCCCACGTCACTGATTATCAGTCCGATGCTGATCACTAACGATGTCCCCATGTCACTGATTATCAGTCCGGTACTGACCCCCAACAATGTCCCCACGTCACTGATTATCAGTATTGTACTGATCCCTCAACGATGTCCCCACGTCACTGATTATCAGTCTGGTAATGATCACCAACAATGTCCCGACGTCACTGATCATCAGTCCGGTACTGATTACCCAACGATGTCCCCACGTCACTGATTATCAGTCCGGTACTGATCAGTAACGATGTCCCTATGTCACTGATTATCTGTCCGGTACTGACCCCCAACGATGTCCCCACGTCACTGATTATCAGTCCGGTGCTGATCCCCAACGATGTCCCTACATCACTGATTATCAGTCCGGTACTGATCCCCCAACGATGTCCCCACGTCACTGATTATCAGTCCGTTAATGAGTACCCAACGATGTCTCCACGTCACTGATTATCAGTCCGGTACTGATCACCAACGATGTCCCTATGTCACTGATTATCAGTTTGCTACTGAATCCCCAACGTTGTTCCGGCGTCACTGATTATCAGTCCGGTGCTGACCCCCCCAACGATCTCCCCATGTCACTTATTATAAGTCCGGCAATGATCACCCCAACGATGTCCCCATGTCACTGATTATCAGTCCGACACTGATCGCCCAGCGATGTCCACACGTCACTGATTATCATTCTGGAGCTGATCACCAACGATGTCCCCACGTCACTGATTATCAGTCCGCTACTGACATCCCAACGATGTCCCCACGTAACTGATGGTAAGTCCAGTACTGATCAGCAACGATGTCTCCACGTCACTGATTATCAGTCCAGTAATGATCCCCCAACGATGTCCCCACGTCACTGATTATCAGTCCGGTACTGATCACCCAACGATGTCCCCACGTCACTGATTATCAGTCCGGTACTGATCACCAACGATGTCCCCACGTCACTGATTATCAGTCTGGTACTGATCACCAATGATGTCCCTATGTCAGTGATTATCAGTCCGGGAATGATAGCCAACGATGTCCCAACGTCATTCATTATCAGGCCGGTAATGATCCCCCAACGATATCCACACGTCACTGATTATCAGTCCAGTAATGATCCCCCAACTTTGTCCCCACGTCACTGATTATCAGTCTGGTTCTGATCAACAACGATGTCCCCACGTCACTGATTATCAGTCCGGTACTGATTACCCAACGATATCCCCACGTCACTGATTATCAGTCCGTTACTGACCCCCCAACGATGTCCCCACGTCACTGATTATCAGTCTGGTACTGATCCCCCAACCATGTCCCGACGTCACTGATCATCAGTCCGGTACTGATTACCCAACGATGTCCCCACGTCACTGATTATCAGTCCGGTACTGATCAGTAACGATGTCCCTATGTCACTGATTATCTGTCCGGTACTGACCCCCAACGATGTCCCCACGTCACTGATTATCAGTCCGGTGCTGATCCCCAACGATGTCCCTACATCACTGATTATCAGTCCGGTACTGATCCCCCAACGATGTCCCCACGTCACTGATTATCAGTCCGTTAATGAGTACCCAACGATGTCTCCACGTCACTGATTATCAGTCCGGTACTGATCACCAACGATGTCCCTATGTCACTGATTATCAGTTTGCTACTGAATCCCCAACGTTGTTCCGGCGTCACTGATTATCAGTCCGGTGCTGACCCCCCCAACGATCTCCCCATGTCACTTATTATAAGTCCGGCAATGATCACCCCAACGATGTCCCCATGTCACTGATTATCAGTCCGACACTGATCGCCCAGCGATGTCCACACGTCACTGATTATCATTCTGGAGCTGATCACCAACGATGTCCCCACGTCACTGATTATCAGTCCGCTACTGACATCCCAACGATGTCCCCACGTAACTGATGGTCAGTCCAGTACTGATCAGCAACGATGTCTCCACGTCACTGATTATCAGTCCAGTAATGATCCCCCAACGATGTCCCCACGTCACTGATTATCAGTCCGGTACTGATCACCCAACGATGTCCCCACGTCACTGATTATCAGTCCGGTACTGATCACCAACGATGTCCCCACGTCACTGATTATCAGTCTGGTACTGATCACCAATGATGTCCCTATGTCAGTGATTATCAGTCCGGGAATGATAGCCAACGATGTCCCAACGTCACTCATTATCAGGCCGGTAATGATCCCCCAACGATATCCACACGTCACTGATTATCAGTCCAGTAATGATCCCCCAACTTTGTCCCCACGTCACTGATTATCAGTCTGGTTCTGATCAACAACGATGTCCCCACGTCACTGATTATCAGTCCGGTACTGATTACCCAACGATATCCCACGTCACTGATTATCAGTCCGTTACTGACCCCCCAACGATGTCCCCCACGTCACTGATTATCAGTCCGTTACTGACCCCCCAACGATGTCCCCACGTCACTGATTATCAGTCTGGTACTGATCCCCCAACCATGTCCCCACGTAACTGATTATCAGTCTGGTAATGATCACCAACGATGTCCACACGTCACTGATTATCAGTCCGGTACTGATCACCCAACGATATCCATACGTCACTGATTATCAGTCTGATAATGATCACCCTATAATGTCCCTCCGTCACTGATTATCAGTCTGGTACTGATCAGCAACGATTTCCACACGTCACTGATTATCAGTCTGGTACTCACCCCCCAACGACGTCCCCACGTCACTGATTATTAGTCCGCTACTGACCCCCCAACGATGTCTCCACGTTACTGATTATCAGTCTGGTTCTGATCAGCAACGATGTCCCCATGTCACTGATTATCAGTCCGGTACTGATCCCCCAATTATGTCCCCACGTCACTGATTATCAGTCTGATAATGATCACCCTACGATGTCCCTACGTCACTGATTATCAGTCTGGTAATGATCTACAACGATATCCCTACATCACTGCTTATCAGTCTGCTACTGATCACCCAACGATGTCCACACGTCACTGACTATATGTCCGGTAATGATGACCCCAACGATGTCCCCACGTAACTGATGGTCAGTCCAGTACTGATCAGCAACGATGTCCCCACGTCACTGATTATCAGTCCAGTAATGATCCCCCAACGATGTCCCCACGTCACTGATTATCAGTCTGGTTCTGATCACCAACGATGTCCCTATGTCACTGATTATCAGTTCGGTAATGACCCCCAACGATGTCGCCACGTCACTTATTATCAGTCCGGGAATGATAGCCAACGATGTCCCAACGTCACTCATTATCAGGCCGGTACTGATCCCCCAAGGTTGTCCCCACGTCACTGATTATCAGTCCAGTACTGATCCCCCAACGATGTCCCCACGTCACTGATTATCAGTCTGGTCCTGATCCCCCAACGATGTCCCCATATCACTTATTATCAGTCCGGTAATGATCACCCCAACGATGTCCCTATGTCACTGATTATCAGTCCAGTACTGATCACTAACGATGTCCCCATGTCACTGGTTATCAGTCTGATAATGATCACCCCAACGATGTCCCCACGTCACTGATTATCAGTCCGACACTGATCGCCCAGCGATGTCCCCACGTCACTGATGATCAGTCTGGTAATGATCTACAATGATGTCCCGACATCACTGATTATCAGTCTAGTCCTGTTCCCTAACGATGACCCCACGTCACTGATTATCAGTCCGGTACTGATCACTAACGATGTCCCGATGTCACTGATATCAGTCCGGTACTGACCCCCAACGATGTCCCCACGTAACTGATGGTCAGTCCAGTACTGATCAACAACGATGTCCCCACGTCACTGATTATCAGTCCAGTAATGATCCCCCAACGATGTCCCCACGTCACTGATTATCAGTCCGGTAATGACCCCCAACACCCGGGGTCCCCACGTCACTGATTATCAGTCCGGTAATGACCCCCAACACCGTCCCCACGTCACTGATTATCAGTCCAGTAATGATCCCCCAACGATGTTCCCACGTCACCAATTATCAGTCTGGTTCTGATCCCCCAAATATGTACCCCCATCACTGATTATCAGTCCATTAATGAGTACCAAACGATGTCCCCACGTCACTGATTATCGGTCCGGTACTGATCACCAACGATGTCCCTATGTCACTGATTATCAGTCTGGTACTGATCACCAACGATGTCCCTATGTCACTGATTATCAGTCCGGTAATGACCCCCAACGATGTCACCATGATACTTATTATCAGTCCGGGAATGATAGCCAACAATGTCCCAACGTCACTCATTATCAGTCTGGTACTGATCCCCCAATGTTGTCCCCACGTCACTGATTATCAGTCCAGTAATGATCCCCCCAGCGATGTCCCCACGTCACTGATTATCAGTCCCGTAATGACCCCCCAACGATGTCCCCGCGTCATTTATCATCAATCGGGGAATGAGAGCCAACGATGTCCCAACGTCCCTCATTGTCAGTCCGATACTGATCCCCCAACGATGTCCCCACCTTACTGATTATCAGTCTGGTAATAATCCCCCAACGTTGTCCCCACTTCACTGATTATCAGTCCGGTACTGAACGCCCAGCGATGTCCCAACGTCACTAATTATCAGTCCGGTACTTATCCCGCAACGATGTCCCCACGTCACTGATTATTGGTCTGGTAATGATCCCCCAACGATATCCCCACGTCATTGATTATCAGTCCGGTACTGATCCCCAAAGTTTGTCCCCACGTCACTGATTATCAGTCCGGTACTAATTACCAACGATGTCCCCACATCACTGATTATCAGTCCGGTAATGAGTACACAACGATGTCTCCACGTCACTGATTATCAGTCCGGTACTGGTTACCCAACGATGTTCACACGTCACGGATTTTCATTCTGGAGCTGATCACCAACGATGTCCCCACGTCACTGATTATCAGTCCAGTACTGACACCCCAACGATGTCCCAACGTAACTGATGGTCAGTCCAGTACTGATCACCCAACGATGTCCCCACGTCACTGATTATCAGTCCGGTACTGATCAACAACGATGTCCCCACGCCACTGATTATCAGTCCGGTACTGATCACCCAGCGATGTCCCCACGTCACTGATTATCAGTCCGGTACTGATCCCCAGCGATGTCCCCACGTTACTGATTATCAATCCGGTACTGATCCCCCAACGATGTCCCCACGTAACTGATTATCAGTCCGGAACTGATCCCCAATGATGTCCCTACGTAACTGATTATCAGTCCGGTACTGATCAACAACGATGTCCCCCACTGTGTGTTCCCTCCCCCTTTCCCAGGTTAACCCTCCCCCCCCCCGATTAACCCCTACCCCCCATTCCCGGA
>NW_027274626.1:0-90209 GCF_030028105.1 Mobula birostris
CTGAAACTCCTGCCCTGAAACTCATGCACTGAAAGACATGCCCTGAATCTCATGCCCTGAAATTCCTGTCCTGAAACTCATGCCCTGAATATCATGCCCTGAAACTCTTGCACTGAAACACCTACCCTAAAACTCATGCCCTTAATCTCATGCCCTGAAATTCCTGCCCTGAAACTCATGCCCTGAATCTCATGCCCGGAAACTCCTGCACTGAAACTCCTGCCATGAAACTCTTGCCCTGAATCTCATGCCCTGAAACTCCTGCCATGAAACTCCTGCCCTGAAATTGCTGCCCTGAATCTCTAGCCCTGAAACCACAGACCTGAAACTCATGCCCTGAAACTCTCGTCCTGAATCTCATGCCCTGAATCCCCTGCCCTCAAACTCATGCACTGACACTCATGCCCTGAATCTCCTGTCCTGAAACTCATGCCCTGAATCTCATGCCCTGAATTTCATGCACTGAAACTCATCCCCTGAATGTTATGCTCTGAAACTGAAGCCCTGATTCTTCTGCCTGAAACTCATGCCCTGAATCTCATAGCCTTAAACTCCTGCCCTGAATCACCTGCCCTGAAACTCATGCCCTGAATCTCATGCCTTGAAACTTCTGCCCTGAAACTCATGTCCTGAATCTCATGCCCTGAAACTCCTGCCCTCAAACTCATGCACTGAAACTCATGCCCGGAATCTCATGCCTTCAAACTTCTGTCCTGAATCTCATGCCCTGAAACTCATGCCCTGAATCTCATGCTCTGAAACTACTGCACTGAATCTCATGTCCTGAACATCATGCCCTGAAACTGCTGCCCTGAATATCATGCCATGAATCTCATATCCTCAAACTCATGCACTGAATTACATGCCCTGAAACTCCTTCACTGAAACTCATGCCCTGAATCTCATGCCCTGAAACTCCTGCCCTGAAACTCATGCATTGAATCTCATGCGCTAAATCTCATGACCTTAAACTCAAGCCGTGAATCTCCTGCCCTGAAACTCATGCCCTGAATCTCAAGCTCTGAAACTCCTGCCCTGAAACTCATGCACTGAAAGACATGCCCTGAAACTCTTGCACTGAAACTTTTGCACTGAAACACCTGCCCTGAATCTCCTGCCCTGAAACTCATGCACTGAAAGACATGCCCTGAAACTCTTGCACTGAAACTTTTGCACTGAAACACCTGCCCTGAATCTCCTGCCCTGAATCTCCTGCCCTGAAACTGCTGCCCTGAATCTCAAGCCCTGAAACCACAGACCTGAAATCCATGCCCTGAAACTCATGTCGTGAATCTCATGCCCTGAAACTCATGTCCTGAATCTCATACCCTGAAACTCATGTACTGAATCTGATGCCCTGAAACTCATGTCCTGAATCTCATGCCCTGAAACTCCTGCCCTCAAACTCATGCACTGAAACTTATGCTCTGAATTTTATGCCTTCAAACTCCTGTCCTGAATCATATGCCCTGAAACTCATGCCCTGAATCTAACCCCTCAAATTCTTGCACTGAAACACCTACCCTATAACTCATGCCCTGAATCTCATGCCCTGAATCTCATTCCTTGAAACTCCTGCCCTCAAACTCATGCAATGAAACTCATGCACTGAATCTCATGCCTTGAAACTCCTGCCTTGAATCTCATGCCCTGAAACTCATGCCCTGATTCTCATGCCCTGAAACTCCTGCACTTAAACTAATGCCATGAATCTCATATCCTGACACTCACGCCCTGAATTACATGCCCTGAAACTCCTGTCCTGAAACTCATGTCCTGAAACTCATGCCCTGAATCTCATGCTATGAAACTCAAGCCCTGATTCTCCTGCCCTGAAACTCATGCCCTGAATCTCATGCCCTGAAAATTCTGCCCTGAAAGTCATGCACTGAATCTCATGACCTTAAGCTCAAGCCGTGAATCTCCTGCCCTGAAACTCATGCCCTGAATCTCATGCTCTGAAACTCAAGCTCTTAATCTCATGCCTTGAAACTCCTGCCCTCAAACTCATGCACTGAAACTCATGCACTGAAACTCATGCCCTGAATCTCATGCCTTGAAACTCCTGCCTTGAATCTCATGCCCTGAAACTCATGCACTGAAACTCTTGCACTGAGGCACCTGCCCTGAATCTCCTGCACTGAATCTCATGCCCTGAATCTGCTGCCCTGAATCTCAAGCCCTGAAACCACAGACCTGAAACCCATGCCCTGAAACACATGTCCTGAATCTCATGCCCTGAAACTCATGCCCTGAATATCATGCCCTGATACTCAAACACTGAATCTCCTGCCCTGAAACACATGCGCTAAATCTCATACCCTGAAACTCCTGCCCTGAAACTCATGCACTGAAACTCATGCCCTGAATCACATGCCCTAAAACTCCTGCCCTGAATCATCTGCCCAGAAACTCATGCCCTGAATCACATGCCCTAAAATCCCTGCACTGAATCTCATGCCCTGAAACTCATGCCCTGAATCTCATGCCCTGAAACTCCTACCCTGAAACTCATACACTGAAACTCATGCATTGAATCTCATGCGCTAAATCTCATGACCTTAAACTCAAGCCGTGAATCACCTGCCCTGAAACTCATGCCCTGAATCTCAAGCTCTGAAACTCCTGCCCTGAAACTCATGCACTGAAAGACATGCCCTGAAACTCTTGCACTGAAACTCTTGCACTGAAACACGTGCCCTGAATCTCCTGCCCTGAAACTTCTGCCCTGAATCTCAAGCCCTGAAACCACAGACCTGAAATCCATGCCCTGAAGCTCATGTCGTGAATCTCATGCCCTGAAACTCATGTCCTGAATCTCATACCCTGAAACTCATGTACTGAATCTCATGCCCTGTAACTCATGTCCTGAATCTCATGCCCTGAAACTCCTGCCCTCAAACTCATGCACTGAAACTTATGCGCTGAATCTCGTGCCTTCAAACTCCTGTCCTGAATCACATGCACTGAAACACCTGCCCTAAAACACATGCCCTGAATGTCATGCCCTGAAATTCCTGCCCTGAAACTCATTGCCTGAATATCATGCCCTGAAACTCTTGCACTGAAACACCTACCCTAAAACTCATGCCCTGAATCTCATGCCCTGAAATTCCTGCCCTGAAACTCATGCCCTGAATCTCATGCCCAGAAACTCCTGCACTGAAACTCCTGCCATGAAACTCTTGCCCTGAATCTCATGCCCTGAAACTCCTGCCATGAAACTCCTGCCCTGAAACTGCTGACCGTAATCTCAAGCCCTGAAACCACAGACCTGAATCTCATGCCCTGAAACTCTCGTCCTGAATCTCATGCCCTGAATCCCCTGCCCTCAAACTCATGCACTGACACTCATTCCCTGAATCTCCTGTCCTGAAACTCATGCCCTGAATCTCATGCCCTGAATTTCTTGCACTGAAACTCATCCCCTAAATGTTATGCTCTGAAACTCAAGCCCTGATTCTTCTGGCCTGAAACTCATGCCCTGAATCTCATAGCCTTAAACTCCTGCCCTGAATCACCTGCCCTGAAACTCATGCCCTGAATCGCATGCCTTGAAACTCCTGCCCTGAATCTCATGCCCTGAAACTCATGCCCTGAAACTTCTGCCCTGAAACTCATGCATTGAATCTCATTGCCTGAAACTCATGTCCTGCATCTCATGCCCTGAAACTCCTGCCCTCAAACTCATGCACTGAAACACATGCCCGGAATCTCATTCCTTCAAACTCCTGTCCTGAATCTCATGCCCTGAAACTCATGCCCTGAATCTCATGCCCTGAAACTACTGCCCTGAATATCATGCCATGAATCTCATATCCTCAAACTCATGCACTGAATTACATGCCCTGAAACTCCTTCACTGAAACTCATGCCCTGAATCTCATGCCCTGAAACTCCTGCCCTGAAACTCATGCCCTGAATCTCAAGCTCTGAAACTCCTGCCCTGAAACTCATGCACTGAAAGACATGCCCTGAAACTCTTGCACTGAAACACCTGCCCTGAATCTCCTGCCCTGAAACTGCTGCCCTGAATCTCAAGCCCTGAAACCACAGACCTGAAATCCATGCCCTGAAACTCATGTCGTGAATCTCATGCCCTGAAACTCATGTCCTGAATCTCATACCCTGAAACTCATGTACTGAATCTCATGCCCTGAAACTCATGTCCTGAATCTCCTGCCCTGAAACTCCTGCCCTCAAACTCATGCACTGAAACTTATGCTCTGAATTTCATGCCTTCAAACTCCTGTCCTGAATCACATGCCCTGAAACTCATGCCCTGAATCTCATGCCCTCAAATTCTTGCACTGAAACACCAGCCCTAAAACACATGCCCTGAATGTCATGCCCTGAAATTCCTGCCCTGAAACTCATGCCCTGAATCTCATGCCCTGAAACTCCTGCACTTAAACTAATGCCATGAATCTCATATCCTGACACTCACGCCCTGAATTACATGCCCTGAAACTCCTGCCCTGAAACTCATGTCCTGAAACTCATGCCCTGAATCTCATGCCCTGAAACTCAAGCCCTGATTCTCCTGCCCTGAAACTCATGCCCTGAATCTCATGCCCTGAAACTTCTGCCCTGAAAGTCATGCACTGAATCTCATGACCTTAAACTCAAGCCGTGAATCTCCTGCCCTGAAACTCATGCCCTGAATCTCAAGCTCTGAAACTCCTGCCCTGAAACTCATGCACTGCAAGACATGCCCTGAAACTCTTGCACTGAAACTCTTGCACTGAAACACCTGCCCTAAAACACATGCCCTGAATGTCATGCCCTGAAATTCCTGTCCTGAAACTCATGCCCTGAATATCATGCCCTGAAAGTCCTGCACTGAAACACCTACCCTAAAACTCATGCCCTGAATTTCATGCCCTGAAATTCCTGCCCTGAAACTCATGCCCTGACTCTCATGCCCGGAAACTCCTGCACAGAAACTCCTGCCATGAAACTCTTGCCCTGAATCTCATGCCCTGAAACTCCTGCAATGAAACTCCTGCTCTGAAATTTCTGCCCTGAATCTCTAGCCCTGAAACCACAGACCTGAAACTCATGCCCTGAAACTCTCGTCCTGAATCTCATGCCCTGAATCCCCTGCCCTCAAACTCATGCACTGAAACTCATGCCCTGAATCTCCTGTCCTGAAACTCATGCCCTGAATCTCATGCCCTGAATTTCATGCACTGAAACTCATCCCCTGAATGTTATGCTCTGAAACTCAAGCCCTGATTCTTCTGGCCTGAAACTCATGCCCTGAATCTCATAGCCTTAAACTCCTGCCCTGAATCACCTGCCCTGAAACTCATGCCCTGAATCTCATGCCTTGAAACTTCTGCCCTGAAACTCATGTCCTGAATCTCATGCCCTGAAACTCCTGCCCTCAAACTCATGCACTGAAACTCATGCCCGGAAACTCATGCCTTCAAACTCCTGTCCTGAATCTCATGCCCTGAAACTCATGCCCTGAATCTCATGCCCTGAAACTACTGCACTGAAACTCATGTCCTGAACATCATGCCCTGAAACTGCTGCCCTGAATATCATGCCATGAATCTCATATCCTCAAACTCATGCACTGAATTACATGCCCTGAAACTCCTTCACTGAAACTCATGCCCTGAATCTCATGCCCTGAAACTCATGCATTGAATCTCATGCGCTAAATCTCATGACCTTAAACTCAAGCCGTGAATCTCCTGCCCTGAAACTCATGCCCTGAATCTCAAGCTGAAACTCCTGCCCTGAAACTCATGCACTGAAAGACATGCCCTGAAACACTTGCACTGAAACTCTTGCACTGAAACACCTGCCCTGAATCTCCTGCCCTGAATCTCCTGCCCTGAAACTGCTGCCCTGAATCTCAAGCCCTGAAACCACAGACCTGAAATCCATGCCCTGAAACTCATGTCGTGAATCTCATGCCCTGAAACTCATGTCCTGAATCTCATACCCTGAAACTCATGTACTGAATCTCATGCCTTGAAACTCATGTCCTGAATCTCATGCCCTGAAACTCCTGCCCTCAAACTCATGCACTGAAACTTATGCTCTGAATTTCATGCCTTCAAACTCCTGTCCTGACTCACATGCCCTGAAACTCATGCCCTGAACCTCATGCCCTCAAATTCTTGCACAGAAACACCTGCCCTAAAACACATGCCCTGAATGTCATGCCCTGAAATTCCTGTCCTGAAACTCATGCCCTGAATATCATGCCCTGAAACTCTTGCACTGAAACACCTACCCTAAAACTCATGCCCTGAATCTCATGCCCTGAAATTCCTGCCCTGAAACTCATGCCCTGAATCTCATGCCCGGAAACTCCTGCACTGAAACTCCTGACATGAAACTCTTGCCCTGAATCTCATGCCCTGAAACTCCTGCCATGAAACTCCAGCCCTGAAATTGCTGCCCTGAATCTCTAGCCCTGAAACCACAGACCTGAAACTCATGCCCTGAAACTCTCGTCCTGAATCTCATGCCCTGAATCCCCTGCCCTCAAACTCATGCACTGACACTCATGCCCTGAATCTCCTGTCCTGAAACTCATGCCCTGAATCTCATGCCCTGAATTTCATGCACTGAAACTCATCCCCTGAATGTTATGCTCTGAAACTCAAGCCCTGATTCTTCTGGCCTGAAACTCATGCCCTGAATCTCATAGCCTTAAACTCCTGCCCTGAATCACCTGCCCTGAAACTCATGCCCTGAATCTCATGCCTTGAAACTCCTGCCCTGAAACTCATGTCCTGAATCTCATGCCCTGAAACTCCTGCCCTCAAACTCATGCACTGAAACTCATGCCCGGAATCTCATGCCTTCAAACTCCTGTCCTGAATCTCATGCCCTGAAACTCATGCCCTGAATCTCATGCCCTGAAACTACTGCACTGAAACTCATGTCCTGAACATCATGCCCTGAAACTGCTGCCCTGAATATCATGCCATGAATCTCATATCCTCAAACTCATGCACTGAATTACATGCCCTGAAACTCCTTCACTGAAACTCATGCCCTGAATCTCATGCCCTGAAACTCCTGCCCTGAAACTCATGCATTGAATCTCATGCGCTAAATCTCATGACCTTAAACTCAAGCCGTGAATCTCCTGTCCTGAAACTCATGCCCTGAATCTCAAGCTCTGAAAATCCTGCCCTGAAACTCATGCACTGAAAGACATGCCCTGAAACTCTTGCACTGAAACTCTTGCAATGAAACACTTGCCCTGAATCTCCTGCCCTGAATCTCCTGCCCTGAAACTGCTGCCCTGAATCTCAAGCCCTGAAACAACAGACCTGAAATCCATGCCCTGAAACTCATGTCGTGAATCTCAAGCCCTGAAACCACAGACCTGAAACTCATGCCCTGAAACTCTCGTCCTGAATCTCATGCCCTGAATCCCCTGCCCTCAAACTCATGCACTGACACTCATGCCCTGAATCTCCTGTCCTGAAACTCATGCCCTGAATCTCATGCCCTGAATTTCATGCACTGAAACTCATCCCCTGAATGTTATGCTCTGAAACTCAAGCCCTGAGTCTTCTGGCCTGAAACTCATGCCCTGAATCTCATAGCCTTGAACTCCTGCCCTGAAACTCATGCCCTGAATCTCATGCCTTGAAACTCCTGCCCTGAAACTCATGTCCTGAATCTCATGCCCTGAAACTCCTGCCCTCAAACTCATGCACTGAAACTCATGCCCGGAATCTAATGCCTTCAAACTCCTGTCCTGAATCTCATGCCCTGAAACTCATGCCCTGAATCTCATGCCCTGAAACTACTGCACTGAAACTCATGTCCTGAACATCATGCCCTGAAACTGCTGCCCTGAATATCATGCCATGAATCTCATATCCTCAAACTCATGCACTGAATTACATGCCCTGAAACTCCTTCACTGAAACTCATGCCCTGAATCTCATGCCCTGAAACTCCTGCCCTGAAACTCATGCATTGAATCTCATGCGCTAAATCTCATGACCTTAAACTCAAGCCGTGAATCTCCTGCCCTGAAACTCATGCCCTGAATCTCAAGCTCTGAAACTCCTGCCCTGAAACGCATGCACTGAAAGACATGCCCTGAAACTCTTGCACTGAAACTCTTGCACTGAAACACCTGCCCTGAATCTCCTGCCCTGAATCTCCTGCCCTGAAACTGCTGACCTGAATCTCAAGCCCTGAAACCACAGACCTGAAATCCATGCCCTGAAACTCATGTCGTGAATCTCATGCCCTGAAACTCATGTCCTGAATCTCATACCCTGAAACTCATGTACTGAATCTCATGCCCTGAAACTCATGTCCTGAATCTCATGCCCTGAAACTCCTGCCCTCAAACTCATGCACTGAAACTTATGCTCTGAATTTCATGCCTTCAAACTCCTGTCCTGAATCACATGCCCTGAAACTCATGCCATGAATCTCATGCCCTCAAATTCTTGCACTGAAACACCTGCCCTAAAACACATGCCCTGAATGTCATGCCCTGAAATTCCTGCCCTGAAATTCATGCCCTGAATCTCATGCTCTGAAACTCTTGCACTGAAACACCTACCCTAAAACTCACGCCCTGAATCTCATGCCCTGAATCTCATGCCTTGAAACTCCTGCCCTCAAACTCATGCACTGAAACTCATGCCCTGAATCTCATGCCTTGAAACTCCTGCCCTGAAACTCATGTCCTGAAACTCATGCCCTGAATCTCATGCCCTGAAACTCAAGCCCTGATTCTCCTGCCCTGAAACTCATGCCCTGAATCTCATGCCCTGAAACTTCTGCCCTGAAAGTCATGCACTGAATCTCATGACCTTAAACTCAAGCCGTGAATCTCCTGCCCTAAAACTCATGCCCTGAATCTCAAGCTCTGAAACTCCTGCCCTGAAACTCATGCACTGAAAGACATGCCCTGAAACTCTTGCACTGAAACTCTTGCACTGAAACACCTGCCCTGAAACTCCTGCCCTGAAACTGCTGCCCTGAATCTCAAGCCCTGAAACCACAGACCTGAAATCCATGCCCTGAAACTCATGTCGTGAATCTCATGCCCTGAAACTCATGTCCTGAATCTCATACCCTGAAACTCATGTCCTGAATCTCATGCGCTGAAACTCATGTCCTGAATCTCATGCCCTGAAACTCCTGCCCTCAAACTCATGCACTGAAACTTATGCTCTGAATCTCATGCCTTCAAACTCCTGTCCTGAATCACATGCACTGAAACACCTGCCCTAAAACACATGCCCTGAATCTCATGCCCTGAAATTCCTGTCCTGAAACTCATGCCCTGAATATCATGCCCTGAAACTCTTGCACTGAAACACCTACCCTAAAACTCATGCCCTGAATCTCATGCCCTGAAATTCCTGCCCTGAAACTCATGCCCTGAATCTCATGCCCGGAAACTCCTGCACTGAAACTCCTGACATGAAACTCTTGCCCTGAATCTCATGCCCTTAAACTCCTTCCATGAAACTCCTGCCCTGAAATTGCTGCCCTGAATCTCTAGACCTGAAACCACAGACCTGAAACTCATGCCCTGAAACTCTCGTCCTGAATCTCATGCCCTGAATCCCCTGCCCTCAAACTCATGCACTGACACTCATGCCCTGAATCTCCTGTCCTGAAACTCATGCCCTGAATCTCATGCCCTGAATTTCATGCACTGAAACTCATCCCCTGAATGTTATGCTCTGAAACTCAAGCCCTGATTCTTCTGGCCTGAAACTCATGCCCTGAATCTCATAGACTTAAACTCCTGCCCTGAATCACCTGCCCTGAAACTCATGCCCTGAAACTGCTGCCCTGAATATCATGCCATGAATCTCATATCCTCAAACTCATGCACTGAATTACATGCCCTGAAACTCCTTCACTGAAACTCATGCCCTGAATCTCATGCCCTGAAACTCCTGCCCTGAAACTCATGCATTGAATCTCATGCGCTAAATCTCATGACCTTAAACTCAAGCCGTGAATCCCCTGCCCTGAAACTCATGCCCTGAATCTCAAGCTCTGAAACTCCTGCCCTGAAACTCATGCACTGAAAGACATGCCCTGAAACTCTTGCACTGAAACTCTTGCACTGAAACACCTGCCCTGAATCTCCTGCCCTGAATCTCCTGCCCTGAAACTGCTGCCCTGAATCTCAAGCCCTGAAACCACAGACCTGAAATCCATGCCCTGAAACTCATGTCGTGAATCTCAAGCCCTGAAACCACAGACCAGAAACTCATGCCCTGAAACTCTCGTCCTGAATCTCATGCTCTGAATCCCCTGCTCTCAAACTCATGCACTGACACTCATGCCCTGAATCTCCTGTCCTGAAACTCATGCCCTGAATCTCATGCCCTGAATTTCATGCACTGAAACTCATCCCCTGAATGTTATGCTCTGAAACTCAAGCCCTGAGTCTTCTGGCCTGAAACTCATGCCCTGAATCTCATAGCCTTGAACTCCTGCCCTGAATCAACTGCCCTGAAAATCATGCCCTGAATCTCATGCCTTGAAACTCCTGCCCTGAAACTCATGTCCTGAATCTCATGCCCTGAAACTCCTGCCCTCAAACTCATGCACTGAAACTCATGCCCGGAATCTCATGCCTTCAAACTCCTGTCCTGAATCTCATGCCCTGAAACTCATGCCCTGAATCTCATGCCCTGAAACTACTGCACTGAAACTCATGTCCTGAACATCATGCCCTGAAACTGCTGCCCTGAATATCATGCCATGAATCTCATATCCTCAAACTCATGCACTGAATTACATGCCCTGAAACTACTTCACTGAAACTCATGCATTGAATCTCATGCGCTAAATCTCATGACCTTAAACTCAAGCCGTGAATCTCCTGCCCTGAAACTCATGCCCTGAATCTCAAGCTCTGAAACTCCTGCCCTGAAACTCATGCACTGAAAGACATGCCCTGAAACTCTTGCACTGAAACTCTTGCACTGAAACACCTGCCCTGAATCTCCTGCCCTGAATCTCCTGCCCTGAAACTGCTGCCCTGAATCTCAAGCCCTGAAACCACAGACCTGAAATCCATGCCCTGAAACTCATGTCGTGAATCTCATGCCCTGAAACTCATGTCCTGAATCTCATACACTGAAACTCATGTACTGAATCTCATGCCCTGAAACTCATGTCCTGAATCTCATGCCCTGAAACTCCTGTCCTGAATCACATGCCCTGAAACTCATGCCCTGAATCTCATGCCCTCAAATTCTTGCACTGAAACACCTGCCCTAAAACACATGCCCTGAATGTCATGCCCTGAAATTCCTGACCTGAAACTCATGCCCTGAATCTCATGCCCTGAAACTCTTGCACTGAAACACCTACCCTAAAACTCATGCCCTGAATCTCATGCCCTGAATCTCATGCCTTGAAACTCCTGCCCTCAAACTCATGCACTGAAACTCATGCCCTGAATCTCATGCCTTGAAACTCCTGCCCTGAATCTCATGCCCTGAAACCACAGACCTGAAATCCATGCCCTGAAACTCATGTCGTGAATCTCATGCCCTGAAACTCATGTCCTGAATCTCATACACTGAAACTCATGTACTGAATCTCATGCCCTGAAACTCATGTCCTGAATCTCATGCCCTGAAACTCCTGCCCTCAAACTCATGCACTGAAACTTATGCTCTGAATTTCATGCCTTCAAACTCCTGTCCTGAATCACATGCCCTGAAACTCATGCCCTGAATCTCATGCCCTCAAATTCTTGCACTGAAACACATGCCCTAAAACACATGCCCTGAATGTCATGCCCTGAAATTCCTGACCTGAAACTCATGCCCTGAATCTCATGCCCTGAAACTCTTGCACTGAAACACCTACCCTAAAACTCATGCCCTGAATCTCATGCCCTGAATCTCATGCCTTGAAACTCCTGCCCTCAAACTCATGCACTGAAACTCATGCCCTGAATCTCATGCCTTGAAACTCCTGCCCTGAATCTCATGCCCTGAAACTCATGCCCTGAATCTCATGCCCTGAAACTCCTGCACTTAAACTAATGCCATGAATTTCATATCCTGACACTCACGCCCTGAATTACATGCCCTGAAACTCCTGCCCTGAAACACATGTCCTGAAACTCATGCCCTGAATCTCGTGCCCTGAAACTCATGCCGTGAATCTCATGCCCTGAAACTTCTGCCCTGAAAGTCATGCACTGAATCTCATGACCTTAAACTCAAGCCGTGAATCTCCTGCCCTGAAACTCATGCCCTGAATCTCAAGCTCTGAAACTCCTGCCCTGAAACTCATGCACTGAAAGACATGCCCTGAAACTCCTGCACTGAAACTGTTGCGCTGAAACACCTGCCCTAAAACACATGCCCTGAATGTCATGCCCTGAAATTCCTGTCCTGAAACTCATGCCCTGAATATCATGCCCTGAAACTCTTGCACTGAAACACCTACCCTAAAACTCATGCCCTTAATCTCATGCCCTGAAATTCCTGCCCTGAAACTCATGCCCTGAATCTCATGCCCGGAAACTCCTGCACTGAAACTCCTGCCATGAAACTCTTGCCCTGAATCTCATGCCCTGAAACTCCTGCCATGAAACTCCTGCCCTGAAATTGCTGCCCTGAATCTCTAGCCCTGAAACCACAGACCTGAAACTCATGCCCTGAAACTCTCGTCCTGAATCTCATGCCCTGAATCCCCTGCCCTCAAACTCATGCACTGACACTCATGCCCTGAATCTCAAGCTCTGAAACTCCTGCCCTGAAACTCATGCACTGAAAGGCATGCCCTGAATCTCTTGCACTGAAACTCTTGCACTGAAACACCTGCCCTGAATCTCCTGCCCTGAATCTCCTGCCCTGAAACTGCTGCCCTGAATCTCAAGCCCTGAAACCACAGACCTGAAATCCATGCCCTGAAACTCATGTCGTGAATCTCATGCCCTGAAACTCATGTCCTGAATCTCATACCCTGAAACTCATGTCCTGAATCTCATGCCCTGAAACTCCTGCCCTCAAACTCATGCACTGAAACTTATGCTCTGAATTTCATGCCTTCAAACTCCTGTCCTGAATCACATGCCCTGAAACTCATGCCCTGAATCTCATGCCCTCAAATTCTTGCACTGAAACACCTGCCCTAAAACACATGCCCTGAATGTCATGCCCTGAAATTCCTGCCCTGAAACTCATGCCCTGAATCTCATGCCCTGAAACTCTTGCACTGAAACACCTACCCTAAAACTCATGCCCTGAATCTCATGCCCTGAATCTCATGCCTTGAAACTCCTGCCCTCAAACTCATGCACTGAAACTCATGCCCTGAATCTCATGCCTTGAAACTCCTGCCCTGAATCTCATGCCCTGAAACTCATGCCCTGAATCTCATGCCCTGAAACTCCTGCACTTAAACTAATGCCATGAATTTCATATCCTGACACTCACGCCCTGAATTACATGCCCGGAAACTCCTGCCCTGAAACTCATGTCCTGAAACTCATGCCCTGAATCTCATGCCCTGAAACTCAAGCCCTGATTCTCCTGCCCTGAAACTCATGCCCTGAATCTCATGCCCTGAACCTCATGCCCTCAAATTCTTGCACAGAAACACCTGCCCTAAAACACATGCCCTGAATGTCATGCCCTGAAATTCCTGTCCTGAAACTCATGCCCTGAATATCATGCCCTGAAACTCTTGCACTGAAACACCTACCCTAAAACTCATGCCCTGAATCTCATGCCCTGAAATTCCTGCCCTGAAACTCATGCCCTGAATCTCATGCCCGGAAACTCCTGCACTGAAACTCCTGACATGAAACTCTTGCCCTGAATCTCATGCCCTGAAACTCCTGCCATGAAACTCCAGCCCTGAAATTGCTGCCCTGAATCTCTAGCCCTGAAACCACAGACCTGAAACTCATGCCCTGAAACTCTCGTCCTGAATCTCATGCCCTGAATCCCCTGCCCTCAAACTCATGCACTGACACTCATGCCCTGAATCTCCTGTCCTGAAACTCATGCCCTGAATCTCATGCCCTGAATTTCATGCACTGAAACTCATCCCCTGAATGTTATGCTCTGAAACTCAAGCCCTGATTCTTCTGGCCTGAAACTCATGCCCTGAATCTCATAGCCTTAAACTCCTGCCCTGAATCACCTGCCCTGAAACTCATGCCCTGAATCTCATGCCTTGAAACTCCTGCCCTGAAACTCATGTCCTGAATCTCATGCCCTGAAACTCCTGCCCTCAAACTCATGCACTGAAACTCATGCCCGGAATCTCATGCCTTCAAACTCCTGTCCTGAATCTCATGCCCTGAAACTCATGCCCTGAATCTCATGCCCTGAAACTACTGCACTGAAACTCATGTCCTGAACATCATGCCCTGAAACTGCTGCCCTGAATATCATGCCATGAATCTCATATCCTCAAACTCATGCACTGAATTACATGCCCTGAAACTCCTTCACTGAAACTCATGCCCTGAATCTCATGCCCTGAAACTCCTGCCCTGAAACTCATGCATTGAATCTCATGCGCTAAATCTCATGACCTTAAACTCAAGCCGTGAATCTCCTGTCCTGAAACTCATGCCCTGAATCTCAAGCTCTGAAAATCCTGCCCTGAAACTCATGCACTGAAAGACATGCCCTGAAACTCTTGCACTGAAACTCTTGCAATGAAACACTTGCCCTGAATCTCCTGCCCTGAATCTCCTGCCCTGAAACTGCTGCCCTGAATCTCAAGCCCTGAAACAACAGACCTGAAATCCATGCCCTGAAACTCATGTCGTGAATCTCAAGCCCTGAAACCACAGACCTGAAACTCATGCCCTGAAACTCTCGTCCTGAATCTCATGCCCTGAATCCCCTGCCCTCAAACTCATGCACTGACACTCATGCCCTGAATCTCCTGTCCTGAAACTCATGCCCTGAATCTCATGCCCTGAATTTCATGCACTGAAACTCATCCCCTGAATGTTATGCTCTGAAACTCAAGCCCTGAGTCTTCTGGCCTGAAACTCATGCCCTGAATCTCATAGCCTTGAACTCCTGCCCTGAAACTCATGCCCTGAATCTCATGCCTTGAAACTCCTGCCCTGAAACTCATGTCCTGAATCTCATGCCCTGAAACTCCTGCCCTCAAACTCATGCACTGAAACTCATGCCCGGAATCTAATGCCTTCAAACTCCTGTCCTGAATCTCATGCCCTGAAACTCATGCCCTGAATCTCATGCCCTGAAACTACTGCACTGAAACTCATGTCCTGAACATCATGCCCTGAAACTGCTGCCCTGAATATCATGCCATGAATCTCATATCCTCAAACTCATGCACTGAATTACATGCCCTGAAACTCCTTCACTGAAACTCATGCCCTGAATCTCATGCCCTGAAACTCCTGCCCTGAAACTCATGCATTGAATCTCATGCGCTAAATCTCATGACCTTAAACTCAAGCCGTGAATCTCCTGCCCTGAAACTCATGCCCTGAATCTCAAGCTCTGAAACTCCTGCCCTGAAACGCATGCACTGAAAGACATGCCCTGAAACTCTTGCACTGAAACTCTTGCACTGAAACACCTGCCCTGAATCTCCTGCCCTGAATCTCCTGCCCTGAAACTGCTGACCTGAATCTCAAGCCCTGAAACCACAGACCTGAAATCCATGCCCTGAAACTCATGTCGTGAATCTCATGCCCTGAAACTCATGTCCTGAATCTCATACCCTGAAACTCATGTACTGAATCTCATGCCCTGAAACTCATGTCCTGAATCTCATGCCCTGAAACTCCTGCCCTCAAACTCATGCACTGAAACTTATGCTCTGAATTTCATGCCTTCAAACTCCTGTCCTGAATCACATGCCCTGAAACTCATGCCATGAATCTCATGCCCTCAAATTCTTGCACTGAAACACCTGCCCTAAAACACATGCCCTGAATGTCATGCCCTGAAATTCCTGCCCTGAAATTCATGCCCTGAATCTCATGCTCTGAAACTCTTGCACTGAAACACCTACCCTAAAACTCACGCCCTGAATCTCATGCCCTGAATCTCATGCCTTGAAACTCCTGCCCTCAAACTCATGCACTGAAACTCATGCCCTGAATCTCATGCCTTGAAACTCCTGCCCTGAAACTCATGTCCTGAAACTCATGCCCTGAATCTCATGCCCTGAAACTCAAGCCCTGATTCTCCTGCCCTGAAACTCATGCCCTGAATCTCATGCCCTGAAACTTCTGCCCTGAAAGTCATGCACTGAATCTCATGACCTTAAACTCAAGCCGTGAATCTCCTGCCCTAAAACTCATGCCCTGAATCTCAAGCTCTGAAACTCCTGCCCTGAAACTCATGCACTGAAAGACATGCCCTGAAACTCTTGCACTGAAACTCTTGCACTGAAACACCTGCCCTGAAACTCCTGCCCTGAAACTGCTGCCCTGAATCTCAAGCCCTGAAACCACAGACCTGAAATCCATGCCCTGAAACTCATGTCGTGAATCTCATGCCCTGAAACTCATGTCCTGAATCTCATAC
Organism: Mobula birostris; assembly: GCF_030028105.1. NCBI lineage: Eukaryota > Metazoa > Chordata > Chondrichthyes > Myliobatiformes > Myliobatidae > Mobula > Mobula birostris. The sequence continues at coordinate 16,530 of NW_027274626.1, forward strand.
CTGAAACTCATGTCCTGAATCTCATGCGCTGAAACTCATGTCCTGAATCTCATGCCCTGAAACTCCTGCCCTCAAACTCATGCACTGAAACTTATGCTCTGAATCTCATGCCTTCAAACTCCTGTCCTGAATCACATGCACTGAAACACCTGCCCTAAAACACATGCCCTGAATCTCATGCCCTGAAATTCCTGTCCTGAAACTCATGCCCTGAATATCATGCCCTGAAACTCTTGCACTGAAACACCTACCCTAAAACTCATGCCCTGAATCTCATGCCCTGAAATTCCTGCCCTGAAACTCATGCCCTGAATCTCATGCCCGGAAACTCCTGCACTGAAACTCCTGACATGAAACTCTTGCCCTGAATCTCATGCCCTTAAACTCCTTCCATGAAACTCCTGCCCTGAAATTGCTGCCCTGAATCTCTAGACCTGAAACCACAGACCTGAAACTCATGCCCTGAAACTCTCGTCCTGAATCTCATGCCCTGAATCCCCTGCCCTCAAACTCATGCACTGACACTCATGCCCTGAATCTCCTGTCCTGAAACTCATGCCCTGAATCTCATGCCCTGAATTTCATGCACTGAAACTCATCCCCTGAATGTTATGCTCTGAAACTCAAGCCCTGATTCTTCTGGCCTGAAACTCATGCCCTGAATCTCATAGACTTAAACTCCTGCCCTGAATCACCTGCCCTGAAACTCATGCCCTGAAACTGCTGCCCTGAATATCATGCCATGAATCTCATATCCTCAAACTCATGCACTGAATTACATGCCCTGAAACTCCTTCACTGAAACTCATGCCCTGAATCTCATGCCCTGAAACTCCTGCCCTGAAACTCATGCATTGAATCTCATGCGCTAAATCTCATGACCTTAAACTCAAGCCGTGAATCTCCTGCCCTGAAACTCATGCCCTGAATCTCAAGCTCTGAAACTCCTGCCCTGAAACTCATGCACTGAAAGACATGCCCTGAAACTCTTGCACTGAAACTCTTGCACTGAAACACCTGCCCTGAATCTCCTGCCCTGAATCTCCTGCCCTGAAACTGCTGCCCTGAATCTCAAGCCCTGAAACCACAGACCTGAAATCCATGCCCTGAAACTCATGTCGTGAATCTCAAGCCCTGAAACCACAGACCAGAAACTCATGCCCTGAAACTCTCGTCCTGAATCTCATGCTCTGAATCCCCTGCTCTCAAACTCATGCACTGACACTCATGCCCTGAATCTCCTGTCCTGAAACTCATGCCCTGAATCTCATGCCCTGAATTTCATGCACTGAAACTCATCCCCTGAATGTTATGCTCTGAAACTCAAGCCCTGAGTCTTCTTGCCTGAAACTCATGCCCTGAATCTCATAGCCTTGAACTCCTGCACTGAATCAACTGCCCTGAAAATCATGCCCTGAATCTCATGCCTTGAAACTCCTGCCCTGAAACTCATGTCCTGAATCTCATGCCCTGAAACTCCTGCCCTCAAACTCATGCACTGAAACTCATGCCCGGAATCTCATGCCTTCAAACTCCTGTCCTGAATCTCATGCCCTGAAACTCATGCCCTGAATCTCATGCCCTGAAACTACTGCACTGAAACTCATGTCCTGAACATCATGCCCTGAAACTGCTGCCCTGAATATCATGCCATGAATCTCATATCCTCAAACTCATGCACTGAATTACATGCCCTGAAACTACTTCACTGAAACTCATGCATTGAATCTCATGCGCTAAATCTCATGACCTTAAACTCAAGCCGTGAATCTCCTGCCCTGAAACTCATGCCCTGAATCTCAAGCTCTGAAACTCCTGCCCTGAAACTCATGCACTGAAAGACATGCCCTGAAACTCTTGCACTGAAACTCTTGCACTGAAACACCTGCCCTGAATCTCCTGCCCTGAATCTCCTGCCCTGAAACTGCTGCCCTGAATCTCAAGCCCTGAAACCACAGACCTGAAATCCATGCCCTGAAACTCATGTCGTGAATCTCATGCCCTGAAACTCATGTCCTGAATCTCATACACTGAAACTCATGTACTGAATCTCATGCCCTGAAACTCATGTCCTGAATCTCATGCCCTGAAACTCCTGCCCTCAAACTCATGCACTGAAACTTATGCTCTGAATTTCATGCCTTCAAACTCCTGTCCTGAATCACATGCCCTGAAACTCATGCCCTGAATCTCATGCCCTCAAATTCTTGCACTGAAACACCTGCCCTAAAACACATGCCCTGAATGTCATGCCCTGAAATTCCTGACCTGAAACTCATGCCCTGAATCTCATGCCCTGAAACTCTTGCACTGAAACACCTACCCTAAAACTCATGCCCTGAATCTCATGCCCTGAATCTCATGCCTTGAAACTCCTGCCCTCAAACTCATGCACTGAAACTCATGCCCTGAATCTCATGCCTTGAAACTCCTGCCCTGAATCTCATGCCCTGAAACCACAGACCTGAAATCCATGCCCTGAAACTCATGTCGTGAATCTCATGCCCTGAAACTCATGTCCTGAATCTCATACACTGAAACTCATGTACTGAATCTCATGCCCTGAAACTCATGTCCTGAATCTCATGCCCTGAAACTCCTGCCCTCAAACTCATGCACTGAAACTTATGCTCTGAATTTCATGCCTTCAAACTCCTGTCCTGAATCACATGCCCTGAAACTCATGCCCTGAATCTCATGCCCTCAAATTCTTGCACTGAAACACATGCCCTGAAACACATGCCCTGAATGTCATGCCCTGAAATTCCTGACCTGAAACTCATGCCCTGAATCTCATGCCCTGAAACTCTTGCACTGAAACACCTACCCTAAAACTCATGCCCTGAATCTCATGCCCTGAATCTCATGCCTTGAAACTCCTGCCCTCAAACTCATGCACTGAAACTCATGCCCTGAATCTCATGCCTTGAAACTCCTGCCCTGAATCTCATGCCCTGAAACTCATGCCCTGAATCTCATGCCCTGAAACTCCTGCACTTAAACTAATGCCATGAATTTCATATCCTGACACTCACGCCCTGAATTACATGCCCTGAAACTCCTGCCCTGAAACACATGTCCTGAAACTCATGCCCTGAATCTCGTGCCCTGAAACTCATGCCGTGAATCTCATGCCCTGAAACTTCTGCCCTGAAAGTCATGCACTGAATCTCATGACCTTAAACTCAAGCCGTGAATCTCCTGCCCTGAAACTCATGCCCTGAATCTCAAGCTCTGAAACTCCTGCCCTGAAACTCATGCACTGAAAGACATGCCCTGAAACTCCTGCACTGAAACTGTTGCGCTGAAACACCTGCCCTAAAACACATGCCCTGAATGTCATGCCCTGAAATTCCTGTCCTGAAACTCATGCCCTGAATATCATGCCCTGAAACTCTTGCACTGAAACACCTACCCTAAAACTCATGCCCTTAATCTCATGCCCTGAAATTCCTGCCCTGAAACTCATGCCCTGAATCTCATGCCCGGAAACTCCTGCACTGAAACTCCTGCCATGAAACTCTTGCCCTGAATCTCATGCCCTGAAACTCCTGCCATGAAACTCCTGCCCTGAAATTGCTGCCCTGAATCTCTAGCCCTGAAACCACAGACCTGAAACTCATGCCCTGAAACTCTCGTCCTGAATCTCATGCCCTGAATCCCCTGCCCTCAAACTCATGCACTGACACTCATGCCCTGAATCTCAAGCTCTGAAACTCCTGCCCTGAAACTCATGCACTGAAAGGCATGCCCTGAATCTCTTGCACTGAAACTCTTGCACTGAAACACCTGCCCTGAATCTCCTGCCCTGAATCTCCTGCCCTGAAACTGCTGCCCTGAATCTCAAGCCCTGAAACCACAGACCTGAAATCCATGCCCTGAAACTCATGTCGTGAATCTCATGCCCTGAAACTCATGTCCTGAATCTCATACCCTGAAACTCATGTCCTGAATCTCATGCCCTGAAACTCCTGCCCTCAAACTCATGCACTGAAACTTATGCTCTGAATTTCATGCCTTCAAACTCCTGTCCTGAATCACATGCCCTGAAACTCATGCCCTGAATCTCATGCCCTCAAATTCTTGCACTGAAACACCTGCCCTAAAACACATGCCCTGAATGTCATGCCCTGAAATTCCTGCCCTGAAACTCATGCCCTGAATCTCATGCCCTGAAACTCTTGCACTGAAACACCTACCCTAAAACTCATGCCCTGAATCTCATGCCCTGAATCTCATGCCTTGAAACTCCTGCCCTCAAACTCATGCACTGAAACTCATGCCCTGAATCTCATGCCTTGAAACTCCTGCCCTGAATCTCATGCCCTGAAACTCATGCCCTGAATCTCATGCCCTGAAACTCCTGCACTTAAACTAATGCCATGAATTTCATATCCTGACACTCACGCCCTGAATTACATGCCCGGAAACTCCTGCCCTGAAACTCATGTCCTGAAACTCATGCCCTGAATCTCATGCCCTGAAACTCAAGCCCTGATTCTCCTGCCCTGAAACTCATGCCCTGAATCTCATGCCCTGAAACTTCTGCCCTGAAAGTCATGCACTGAATCTCATGACCTTAAACTCAAGCCGTGAATCTCCTGCCCTGAAACTCATGCCCTGAATCTCAAGCTCTGAAACTCCTGCCCTGAAACTCATGCACTGAAAGACATGCCCTGAAACTCTTGCACTGAAACTCTTGCGCTGAAACACCTGCCCTAAAACACATGCCCTGAATCTCATGCCCTGAAATTCCTGTCCTGAAACTCATGCCCTGAATATCATGCCCTGAAACTCTTGCACTGAAACACCTACCCTAAAACTCATGCCCTGAATCTCATGCCCTGAAATTCCTGCCCTGAAACTCATGCCCTGAATCTCATGCCCGGAAACTCCTGCACTGAAACTCCTGCCATGAAACTCTTGCCCTGAATCTCATGCCCTGAAACTCCTGCCATGAAACTCCTGCCCTGAAATTGCTGCCCTGAAACTCATGCCCTGAATCTCATGCCCGGAAACTCCTGCACTGAAACTCCTGCCATGAAACTCTTGCCCTGAATCTCATGCCCTGAAACTCCTGCCATGAAACTCCTGCCCTGAAATTGCTGCCCTGAATCTCTAGCCCTGAAGCCACAGACCTGAAAGTCATGCCCTGAAACTCTCGTCCTGAATCTCATGCCCTGAATCCCCTGCCCTCAAACTCATGCACTGACACTCATGCCCTGAATCTCCTGTCCTGAAACTCATGCCCTGAATCTCATGCCATGAATTTCATGCACTGAAACTCATCCCCTGAATGTTATGCTCTGAAACTCAAGCCCTGATTCTTCTGCCTGAAACTCATGCCCTGAATCTCATAGCCTTAAACTCCTGCCCTGAATCACCTGCCCTGAAACTCATGCCCTGAATCTCATGCCTTGAAACTTCTGCCCTGAAACTCATGTCCTGAATCTCATGCCCTGAAACTCCTGCCCTCAAACTCATGCACTGAAACTCATGCCCGGAATCTCATGCCTTCAAACTCCTGTCCTGAATCTCATGCCCTGAAACTCATGCCCTGAATCTCATGCTCTGAAACTACTGCACTGAATCTCATGTCCTGAACATCATGCCCTGAAACTGCTGCCCTGAATATCATGCCATGAATCTCATATCCTCAAACTCATGCACTGAATTACATGCCCTGAAACTCCTTCACTGAAACTCATGCCCTGAATCTCATGCCCTGAAACTCCTGCCCTGAAACTCATGCATTGAATCTCATGCGCTAAATCTCATGACCTTAAACTCAAGCCGTGAATCTCCTGCCCTGAAACTCATGCCCTGAATCTCAAGCTCTGAAACTCCTGCCCTGAAACTCATGCACTGAAAGACATGCCCTGAAACTCTTGCACTGAAACTTTTACACTGAAACACCTGCCCTGAATCTCCTGCCCTGAATCTCCTGCCCTGAAACTGCTGCCCTGAATCTCAAGCTCTGAAACCACAGACCTGAAATCCATGCCCTGAAACTCATGTCGTGAATCTCATGCCCTGAAACTCATGTCCTGAATCTCATACCCTGAAACTCATGTACTGAATCTCATGCCCTGAAACTCATGTCCTGAATCTCATGCCCTGAAACTCCTGCCCTCAAACTCATGCACTGAAACTTATGCTCTGAATTTTATGCCTTCAAACTCCTGTCCTGAATCATATGCCCTGAAACTCATGCCCTGAATCTAACCCCTCAAATTCTTGCACTGAAACACCTACCCTAAAACTCATGCCCTGAATCTCATGCCCTGAAACTTCTGCCCTGAAAGTCATGCACTGAATCTCATGACCTTAAACTCAAGCCGTGAATCTCCTGCCCCGAAACTCATGCCCTGAATCTCAAGCTCTGAAACTCCTGCCCTGAAACTCATGCACTGAAAGACATGCCCTGAAAACTGCTGCACTGAAACTGTTGCGCTGAAACACCTGCCCTAAAACACATGCCCTGAATGTCATGCCCTGAAATTCCTGTCCTGAAACTCATGCCCTGAATATCATGCCCTGAAACTCTTGCACTGAAACACCTACCCTAAAACTCATGCCCTTAATCTCATGCCCTGAAATTCCTGCCCTGAAACTCATGCCCTGAATCTCATGCCCGGAAACTCCTGCACTGAAACTCCTGCCATGAAACTCTTGCCCTGAATCTCATGCCCTGAAACTCCTGCCATGAAACTCCTGCCCTGAAATTGCTGCCCTGAATCTCTAGCCCTGAAACCACAGACCTGAAACTCATGCCCTGAAACTCTCGTCCTGAATCTCATGCCCTGAATCCCCTGCCCTCAAACTCATGCACTGACACTCACGCCCTGAATCTCAAGCTCTGAAACTCCTGCCCTGAAACTCATGCACTGAAAGGCATGCCCTGAATCTCTTGCACTGAAACTCTTGCACTGAAACACCTGCCCTGAATCTCCTGCCCTGAATCTCCTGCCCTGAAACTGCTGCCCTGAATCTCAAGCCCTGAAACCACAGACCTGAAATCCATGCCCTGAAACTCATGTCGTGAATCTCATGCCCTGAAACTCATGTCCTGAATCTCATACCCTGAAACTCATGTCCTGAATCTCATGCCCTGAAACTCCTGCCCTCAAACTCATGCACTGAAACTTATGCTCTGAATTTCATGCCTTCAAACTCCTGTCCTGAATCACATGCCCTGAAACTCATGCCCTGAATCTCATGCCCTGAAACTCTTGCACTGAAACACCTACCCTAAAACTCATGCCCTGAATCTCATGCCCTGAATCTCATGCCTTGAAACTCCTGCCCTCAAACTCATGCACTGAAACTCATGCCCTGAATCTCATGCCTTGAAACTCCTGCCCTGAATCTCATGCCCTGAAACTCATGCCCTGAATCTCATGCCCTGAAACTCCTGCACTTAAACTAATGCCATGAATTTCATATCCTGACACTCACGCCCTGAATTACATGCCCGGAAACTCCTGCCCTGAAACTCATGTCCTGAAACTCATGCCCTGAATCTCATGCCCTGAAACTCAAGCCCTGATTCTCCTGCCCTGAAACTCATGCCCTGAATCTCATGCCCTGAAACTTCTGCCCTGAAAGTCATGCACTGAATCTCATGACCTTAAACTCAAGCCGTGAATCTCCTGCCCTGAAACTCATGCCCTGAATCTCAAGCTCTGAAACTCCTGCCCTGAAACTCATGCACTGAAAGACATGCCCTGAAACTCTTGCACTGAAACTCTTGCGCTGAAACACCTGCCCTAAAACACATGCCCTGAATCTCATGCCCTGAAATTCCTGTCCTGAAACTCATGCCCTGAATATCATGCCCTGAAACTCTTGCACTGAAACACCTACCCTAAAACTCATGCCCTGAATCTCATGCCCTGAAATTCCTGCCCTGAAACTCATGCCCTGAATCTCATGCCCGGAAACTCCTGCACTGAAACTCCTGCCATGAAACTCTTGCCCTGAATCTCATGCCCTGAAACTCCTGCCATGAAACTCCTGCCCTGAAATTGCTGCCCTGAATCTCTAGCCCTGAAGCCACAGACCTGAAAGTCATGCCCTGAAATTCTCGTCCTGAATCTCATGCCCTGAATCCCCTGCCCTCAAACTCATGCACTGACACTCATGCCCTGAATCTCCTGTCCTGAAACTCATGCCCTGAATCTCATGCCATGAATTTCATGCACTGAAACTCATCCCCTGAATGTTATGCTCTGAAACTCAAGCCCTGATTCTTCTGCCTGAAACTCATGCCCTGAATCTCATAGCCTTAAACTCCTGCCCTGAATCACCTGCCCTGAAACTCATGCCCTGAATCTCATGCCTTGAAACTTCTGCCCTGAAACTCATGTCCTGAATCTCATGCCCTGAATCTCCTGCCCTCAAACTCATGCACTGAAACTCATGCCCGGAATCTCATGCCTTCAAACTCCTGTCCTGAATCTCATGCCCTGAAACTCATGCCCTGAATCTCATGCTCTGAAACTACTGCACTGAATCTCATGTCCTGAACATCATGCCCTGAAACTGCTGCCCTGAATATCATGCCATGAATCTCATATCCTCAAACTCATGCACTGAATTACATGCCCTGAAACTCCTTCACTGAAACTCATGCCCTGAATCTCATGCCCTGAAACTCCTGCCCTGAAACTCATGCATTGAATCTCATGCGCTAAATCTCATGACCTTAAACTCAAACCGTGAATCTCCTGCCCTGAAACTCATGCCCTGAATCTCAAGCTCTGAAACTCCTGCCCTGAAACTCATGCACTGAAAGACATGCCCTGAAACTCTTGCACTGAAACTTTTGCACTGAAACACCTGCCCTGAATCTCCTGCCCTGAATCTCCTGCCCTGAAACTGCTGCCCTGAATCTCAAGCTCTGAAACCACAGACCTGAAATCCATGCCCTGAAACTCATGTCGTGAATCTCATGCCCTGAAACTCATGTCCTGAATCTCATACCCTGAAACTCATGTACTGAATCTCATGCCCTGAAACTCATGTCCTGAATCTCATGCCCTGAAACTCCTGCCCTCAAACTCATGCACTGAAACTTATGCTCTGAATTTTATGCCTTCAAACTCCTGTCCTGAATCATATGCCCTGAAACTCATGCCCTGAATCTAACCCCTCAAATTCTTGCACTGAAACACCTACCCTAAAACTCATGCCCTGAATCTCATGCCCTGAAATTCCTGACCTGAAACTCATGCCCTGAATCTCATGCCCTGAAACTCTTGCACTGAAACACCTACCCTAAAACTCATGCCCTGAATCTCATGCCCTGAATCTCATGCCTTGAAACTCCTGCCCTCAAACTCATGCACTGAAACTCATGCCCTGAATCTCATGCCTTGAAACTCCTGCCCTGAATCTCATGCCCTGAAACTCATGCCCTGAATCTCATGCCCTGAAACTCCTGCACTTAAACTAATGCCATGAATTTCATATCCTGACACTCACGCCCTGAATTACATGCCCTGAAACTCCTGCCCTGAAACACATGTCCTGAAACTCATGCCCTGAATCTCCTGCCCTGAAACTCATGCCGTGAATCTCATGCCCTGAAACTTCTGCCCTGAAAGTCATGCACTGAATCTCATGACCTTAAACTCAAGCCGTGAATCTCCTGCCCTGAAACTCATGCCCTGAATCTCAAGCTCTGAAACTCCTGCCCTGAAACTCATGCACTGAAAGACATGCCCTGAAACTCCTGCACTGAAACTGTTGCGCTGAAACACCTGCCCTAAAACACATGCCCTGAATGTCATGCCCTGAAATTCCTGTCCTGAAACTCATGCCCTGAATATCATGCCCTGAAACTCTTGCACTGAAACACCTACCCTAAAACTCATGCCCTTAATCTCATGCCCTGAAATTCCTGCCCTGAAACTCATGCCCTGAATCTCATGCCCGGAAACTCCTGCACTGAAACTCCTGCCATGAAACTCTTGCCCTGAATCTCATGCCCTGAAACTCCTGCCATGAAACTCCTGCCCTGAAATTGCTGCCCTGAATCTCTAGCCCTGAAACCACAGACCTGAAACTCATGCCCTGAAACTCTCGTCCTGAATCTCATGCCCTGAATCCCCTGCCCTCAAACTCATGCACTGACACTCATGCCCTGAATCTCAAGCTCTGAAACTCCTGCCCTGAAACTCATGCACTGAAAGGCATGCCCTGAATCTCTTGCACTGAAACTCTTGCACTGAAACACCTGCCCTGAATCTCCTGCCCTGAATCTCCTGCCCTGAAACTGCTGCCCTGAATCTCAAGCCCTGAAACCACAGACCTGAAATCCATGCCCTGAAACTCATGTCGTGAATCTCATGCCCTGAAACTCATGTCCTGAATCTCATACCCTGAAACTCATGTCCTGAATCTCATGCCCTGAAACTCCTGCCCTCAAACTCATGCACTGAAACTTATGCTCTGAATTTCATGCCTTCAAACTCCTGTCCTGAATCACATGCCCTGAAACTCATGCCCTGAATCTCATGCCCTCAAATTCTTGCACTGAAACACCTGCCCTAAAACACGTGCCCTGAATGTCATGCCCTGAAATTCCTGCCCTGAAACTCATGCCCTGAATCTCATGCCCTGAAACTCTTGCACTGAAACACCTACCCTAAAACTCATGCCCTGAATCTCATGCCCTGAATCTCATGCCTTGAAACTCCTGCCCTCAAACTCATGCACTGAAACTCATGCCCTGAATCTCATGCCTTGAAACTCCTGCCCTGAATCTCATGCCCTGAAACTCATGCCCTGAATCTCATGCCCTGAAACTCCTGCACTTAAACTAATGCCATGAATTTCATATCCTGACACTCACGCCCTGAATTACATGCCCGGAAACTCCTGCCCTGAAACTCATGTCCTGAAACTCATGCCCTGAATCTCATGCCCTGAAACTCAAGCCCTGATTCTCCTGCCCTGAAACTCATGCCCTGAATCTCATGCCCTGAAACTTCTGCCCTGAAAGTCATGCACTGAATCTCATGACCTTAAACTCAAGCCGTGAATCTCCTGCCCTGAAACTCATGCCCTGAATCTCAAGCTCTGAAACTCCTGCCCTGAAACTCATGCACTGAAAGACATGCCCTGAAACTCTTGCACTGAAACTCTTGCGCTGAAACACCTGCCCTAAAACACATGCCCTGAATCTCATGCCCTGAAATTCCTGTCCTGAAACTCATGCCCTGAATATCATGCCCTGAAACTCTTGCACTGAAACACCTACCCTAAAACTCATGCCCTGAATCTCATGCCCTGAAATTCCTGCCCTGAAACTCTTGCCCTGAATCTCATGCCCGGAAACTCCTGCACTGAAACTCCTGCCATGAAACTCTTGCCCTGAATCTCATGCCCTGAAACTCCTGCCATGAAACTCCTGCCCTGAAATTGCTGCCCTGAATCTCTAGCCCTGAAGCCACAGACCTGAAAGTCATGCCCTGAAACTCTCGTCCTGAATCTCATGCCCTGAATCCCCTGCCCTCAAACTCATGCACTGACACTCATGCCCTGAATCTCCTGTCCTGAAACTCATGCCCTGAATCTCATGCCATGAATTTCATGCACTGAAACTCATCCCCTGAATGTTATGCTCTGAAACTCAAGCCCTGATTCTTCTGCCTGAAACTCATGCCCTGAATCTCATAGCCTTAAACTCCTGCCCTGAATCACCTGCCCTGAAACTCATGCCCTGAATCTCATGCCTTGAAACTTCTGCCCTGAAACTCATGTCCTGAATCTCATGCCCTGAAACTCCTGCCCTCAAACTCATGCACTGAAACTCATGCCCGGAATCTCATGCCTTCAAACTCCTGTCCTGAATCTCATGCCCTGAAACTCATGCCCTGAATCTCATGCTCTGAAACTACTGCACTGAATCTCATGTTCTGAACATCATGCCCTGAAACTGCTGCCCTGAATATCATGCCATGAATCTCATATCCTCAAACTCATGCACTGAATTACATGCCCTGAAACTCCTTCACTGAAACTCATGCCCTGAATCTCATGCCCTGAAACTCCTGCCCTGAAACTCATGCATTGAATCTCATGCGCTAAATCTCATGACCTTAAACTCAAGCCGTGAATCTCCTGCCCTGAAACTCATGCCCTGAATCTCAAGCTCTGAAACTCCTGCCCTGAAACTCATGCACTGAAAGACATGCCCTGAAACTCTTGCACTGAAACTTTTGCACTGAAACACCTGCCCTGAATCTCCTGCCCTGAATCTCCTGCCCTGAAACTGCTGCCCTGAATCTCAAGCTCTGAAACCACAGACCTGAAATCCATGCCCTGAAACTCATGTCGTGAATCTCATGCCCTGAAACTCATGTCCTGAATCTCATACCCTGAAACTCATGTACTGAATCTCATGCCCTGAAACTCATGTCCTGAATCTCATGCCCTGAAACTCCTGCCCTCAAACTCATGCACTGAAACTTATGCTCTGAATTTTATGCCTTCAAACTCCTGTCCTGAATCATATGCCCTGAAACTCATGCCCTGAATCTAACCCCTCAAATTCTTGCACTGAAACACCTACCCTAAAACTCATGCCCTGAATCTCATGCCCTGAATCTCATTCCTTGAAACTCCTGCCCCCAAACTCATGCACTGAAACTCATGCACTGAATCTCATGCCTTGAAACTCCTGCCTTGAATCTCATGCCCTGAAACTCATGCCCTGATTCTCATGCCCTGAAACTCCTGCACTTAAACTAATGCCATGAATCTCATATCCTGACACTCACGCCCTGAATTACATGCCCTGAAACTCCTGTCCTGAAACTCATGTCCTGAAACTCATGCCCTGAATCTCATGCCCTGAAACTCAAGCCCTGATTCTCCTGCCCTGAAACTCATGCCCTGAATCTCATGCCCTGAAAATTCTGCCCTGAAAGTCATGCACTGAATCTCATGACCTTAAGCTCAAGCCGTGAATCTCCTGCCCTGAAACTCATGCCCTGAATCTCATGCTCTGAAACTCATGCCCTGAATCTCATGCCTTGAAACTCCTGCCCTCAAACTCATGCACTGAAACTCATGCCCTGAATCTCATGCCTTGAAACTCCTGCCTTGAATCTCATGCCCTGAAACTCATGCACTGAAACTCTTGCACTGAAGCACCTGCCCTGAATCTCCTGCACTGAATCTCATGCCCTGAAACTGCTGCCCTGAATCTCAAGCCCTGAAACCACAGACCTGAAACCCATGCCCTGAAACACATGTCCTGAATCTCATGCCCTGAAACTCATGCCCTGAATATCATGCCCTGATACTCAAACACTGAATCTCCTACCCTGAAACACATGCCCTAAATCTCATACCCTGAAACTCCTGCCCTGAAACTCATGCACTGAAACTCATGCCCTGAATCACATGCCCTAAAACTCCTGCCCTGAATCATCTGCCCTGAAACTCATGCCCTGAAACTCCTACCCTGAAACTCATACACTGAAACTCATGCATTGAATCTCATGCGCTAAATCTCATGCCCTTAAACTCAAGCCGTGAATCACCTGCCCTGAAACTCATGCCCTGAATCTCAAGCTCTGAAACTCCTGCCCTGAAACTCATGCACTGAAAGACATGCCCTGAAACTCTTGCACTGAAACTCTTGCACTGAAACACCTGCCCTGAATCTCCTGCCCTGAAACTGCTGCCCTGAATCTCAAGCCCTGAAACCACAGACCTGAAATCCATGCCCTGAAACTCATGTCGTGAATCTCATGCCCTGAAACTCATGTCCTGAATCTCATACCCTGAAACTCATGTACTGAATCTCATGCCCTGAAACTCATGTCCTGAATCTCATGCCCTGAAACTCCTGCCCTCAAACTCATGCACTGAAACTTATGCTCTGAATCTCGTGCCTTCAAACTCCTGTCCTGAATCACATGCACTGAAACACCTGCCCTAAAACACATGCCCTGAATGTCATGCCCTGAAATTCCTGCCCTGAAACTCATGCCCTGAATATCATGCCCTGAAACTCTTGCACTGAAACACCTACCCTAAAACTCATGCCCTGAATCTCATGCCCTGAAATTCCTGCCCTGAAACTCATGCCCTGAATCTCATGCCCAGAAACTCCTGCACTGAAACTCCTGCCATGAAACTCTTGCCCTGAATCTCATGCCCTGAATCTCCTGTCATGAAACTCCTGCCCTGAAATTGCTGCCCTGAATCTGAAGCCCTGAAACCACAGACCTGAAACTCATGCCCTGAAACTCTCGTCCTGAATCTCATGCCCTGAATCCCCTGCCCTCAAACTCATGCACTGACACTCATTCCCTGAATCTCCTGTCCTGAAACTCATGCCCTGAATCTCATGCCCTGAATTTCATGCACTGAAACTCATCCCCTAAATGATATGCTCTGAAACTCAAGCCCTGATTCTTCTGGCCTGAAACTCATGCCCTGAATCTCATAGCCTTAAACTCCTGCCCTGAATCACCTGCCCTGAAACTCATGCCCTGAATCGCATGCCTTGAAACTCCTGCCCTGAATCTCATGCCCTCAAAGTCATGCCCTGAAACTTCTGCCCTGAAACTCATGCATTGAATCTCATTGCCTGAAACTCATGTCCTGAATCTCATGCCCTGAAACTCCTGCCCTCAAACTCATACACTGAAACACATGCCCGGAATCTCATGCCTTCAAACTCCTGTCCTGAATCTCATGCCCTGAAACTCATGCCCTGAATCTCATGCCCTGAAACTACTGCACTGAAACTCATGTCCTGAACATCATACCCTGAAACTGCTGCCCTGAATATCATGCCATGAATCTCATATCCTCAAACTCATGCACTGAATTACATGCCCTGAAACTCCTTCACTGAAACTCATGCCCTGAATCTCATGCCCTGAAACTCCTGCCCTGAAACTCATGCATTGAATCTCATGCGCTAAATCTCATGACCTTAAACTCAAGCCGTGAATCTCCTGCCCTGAAACTCATGCCCTGAATCTCAAGCTCTGAAACTCCTGCCCTGAAACTCATGCACTGAAAGACATGCCCTGAAACTCTTGCACTGAAACACCTGTCCTGAATCTCCTGCCCTGAATCTCCTGCCCTGAAACTGCTGCCCTGAATCTCAAGCCCTGAAACCACAGACCTGAAATCCATGCCCTGAAACTCATGTCGTGAATCTCATGCCCTGAAACTCATGTCCTGAATCTCATACCCTGAAACTCATGTACTGAATCTCATGCCCTGAAACTCATGTCCTGAATCTCATGCCCTGAAACTCCTGCCCTCAAACTCATGCACTGAAACTTATGCTCTGAATTTCATGCCTTCAAACTCCTGTCCTGAATCACATGCCCTGAAACTCATGCCCTGAATCTCATGCCCTCAAATTCTTGCACTGAAACACCTGCCCTAAAACACATGCCCTGAATGTCATGCCCTGAAATTCCTGCCCTGAAACTCATGCCCTGAATCTCATGCCCTGAAACTCTTGCACTGAAACACCTACCCTAAAACTCATGCCCTGAATCTCATGCCCTGAATCTAATGCCTTGAAACTCCTGCCCTCAAACTCATGCACTGAAACTCATGCCCTGAATCTCATGCCTTGAAACTCCTGCTCTGAATCTCATGCCCTGAAACTCATGCCCTGAATCTCATGCCCTGAAACTCCTGCACTTAAACTAATGCCATGAATCTCATATCCTGACACTCACGCCCTGAATTACATGCCCTGAAACTCCTGCCCTGAAACTCATGTCCTGAAACTCATGCCCTGAATCTCATGCCCTGAAAGTCAAGCCCTGATTCTCCTGCCCTGAAACTCATGCCCTGAATCTCATGCCCTGAAACTTCTGCCCTGAAAGTCATGCACTGAATCTCATGACCTTAAACTCAAGCCGTGAATCTCCTGCCCTGAAACTCATGCCCTGAATCTCAAGCTCTGAAACTCCTGCCCTGAAACTCATGCACTAAAAGACATGCCCTGAAACTCTTGCACTGAAACTCTTGCACTGAAACACCTGCCCTAAAACACATGCCCTGAATGTCATGCCCTGAAATTCCTGTCCTGAAACTCATGCCCTGAATATCATGCCCTGAAAGTCTTGCACTGAAACACCTACCCTAAAACTCATGCCCTGAATTTCATGCCCTGAAATTCCTGCCCTGAAACTCATGCCCTGACTCTCATGCCCGGAAACTCCTGCACAGAAACTCCTGCCATGAAACTCTTGCCCTGAATCTCATGCCCTGAAACTCCTGCAATGAAACTCCTGCTCTGAAATTGCTGCCCTGAATCTCTAGCCCTGAAACCACAGACCTGAAACTCATGCCCTGAAACTCTCGTCCTGAATCTCATGCCCTGAATCCCCTGCCCTCAAACTCATGCACTGACACTCATGCCCTGAATCTCCTGTCCTGAAACTCATGCCCTGAATCTCATGCCCTGAATTTCATGCACTGAAACTCATCCCCTGAATGTTATGCTCTGAAACTCAAGCCCTGATTCTTCTGGCCTGAAACCCATGCCCTGAATCTCATAGCCTTAAACTCCTGCCCTGAATCACCTGCCCTGAAACTCATGCCCTGAATCTCATGCCTTGAAACTTCTGCCATGAAACTCATGTCCTGAATCTCATGCCCTGAAACTCCTGCCCTCAAACTCATGCACTGAAACTCATGCCCGGAATCTCATGCCTTCAAACTCCTGTCCTGAATCTCATGCCCTGAAACTCATGCCCTGAATCTCATGCCCTGAAACTACTGCACTGAAACTCATGTCCTGAACATCATGCCCTGAAACTGCTGCCCTGAATATCATGCCATGAATCTCATATCCTCAAACTCATGCACTGAATTACATGCCCTGAAACTGCTTCACTGAAACTCCTGCCCTGAATCTCATGCCCTGAAACTCCTGCCCTGAAACTCATGCATTGAATCTCATGCGCTAAATCTCATGACCTTAAACTCAAGCCGTGAATCTCCTGCCCTGAAACTCATGCCCTGAATCTCATGCCCTGAAACTTCTGCCCTGAAAGTCATGCACTGAATCTCATGACCTTAAACTCAAGCCGTGAATCTCCTGCCCTGAAACTCATGCCCTGAATCTCATGCTCTGAAACTCATGCCCTGAATCTCATGCCTTGAAACTCCTGCCCTCAAACTCATGCACTGAAACTCATGCACTGAAACTCATGCCCTGAATCTCATGCCTTGAAACTCCTGCCTTGAATCTCATGCCCTGAAACTCATGCACTGAAACTCTTGCACTGAAGCACCTGCCCTGAATCTCCTGCACTGAATCTCATGCCCTGAAACTGCTGCCCTGAATCTCAAGCCCTGAAACCACAGACCTGAAACCCATGCCCTGAAACACATGTCCTGAATCTCATGCCCTGAAACTCATGCCCTGATACTCAAACACTGAATCTCCTGCCCTGAAACACATGCCCTAAATCTCATACCCTGAAACTCCTGCCCTGAAACTCATGCACTGAAACTCATGCCCTGAATCACATGCCCTAAAACTCCTGCCCTGAATCATCTGCCCAGAAACTCATGCCCTGAATCACATGCCCTAAAATCCCTGCACTGAATCTCATGCCCTGAAACTCATGCCCTGAATCTCATGCCCTGAAACTCCTACCCTGAAACTCATACACTGAAACTCATGCATTGAATCTCATGCGCTAAATCTCATGACCTTAAACTCAAGCCGTGAATCTCCTGCCCTGAAACTCATGCCCTGAATCTCAAGCTCTGAAACTCCTGCCCTGAAACTCATGCACTGAAAGACATGCCCTGAAACTCTTGCACTGAAACTCTTGCACTGAAACACCTGCCCTGAATCTCCTGCCCTGATTCTCCTGCCCTGAAACTGCTGCCCTGAATCTCAAGCCCTGAAACCACAGACCTGAAATCCATGCCCTGAAACTCATGTCGTGAATCTCATGCCCTGAAACTCATGTCCTGAATCTCATACCCTGAAACTCATGTACTGAATCTCATGCCCTGAAACTCATGTCCTGAATCTCATGCCCTGAAACTCCTGCCCTCAAACTCATGCACTGAAACTTATGCTCTGAATTTTATGCCTTCAAACTCCTGTCCTGAATCATATGCCCTGAAACTCATGCCCTGAATCTAACCCCTCAAATTCTTGCACTGAAACACCTACCCTAAAACTCATGCCCTGAATCTCATGCCCTGAATCTCATTCCTTGAAACTCCTGCCCTCAAACTCATGCACTGAAACTCATGCACTGAATCTCATGCCTTGAAACTCCTGCCTTGAATCTCATGCCCTGAAACTCATGCCCTGAATCTCAAGCTCTGAAACTCCTCCCCTGAAACTCATGCACTGAAAGACATGCCCTGAAACTCTTGCACTGAAACTCTTGCACTGAAACACCTGCCCTGAATCTCCTGCCCTGAAACTGCTGCCCTGAATCTCAAGCCCTGAAACCACAGACCTGAAATCCATGCCCTGAAACTCATGTCGTGAATCTCATGCCCTGAAACTCATGTCCTGAATCTCATACCCTGAAACTCATGTACTGAATCTCATGCCCTGAAACTCATGTCCTGAATCTCATGCCCTGAAACTCCTGCTCACAAACTCATGCACTGAAACTTATGCTCTGAATCTCATGCCTTCAAACTCCTGTCCTGAATCACATGCACTGAAACACCTGCGCTAAAACACATGCCCTGAATGTCATGCCCTGAAATTCCTGCCCTGAAACTCATGCCCTGAATATCATGCCCTGAAACTCTTGCACTGAAACACCTACCCTAAAACTCATGCCCTGAATCTCATGCCCTGAAATTCCTGCCCTGAAACTCATGCCCTGAATCTCATGCCCAGAAACTCCTGCACTGAAACTCCTGCCATGAAACTCTTGCCCTGAATCTCATGCCCTGAAACTCCTGCCATGAAACTCCTGCCCTGAAATTGCTGCCCTGAATCTCAAGCCCTGAAACCACAGACCTGAAACTCATGCCCTGAAACTCTCGTCCTGAATCTCATGCCCTGAATCCCCTGCCCTCAAACTCATGCACTGACACTCATTCCCTGAATCTCCTGTCCTGAAACTCATGCCCTGAATTTCATGCACTGAAACTCATCCCCTGAATGTTATGCTCTGAAACTCAAGCCCTGATTCTTCTGGCCTGAAACTCATGCCCTGAATCTCATAGCCTTAAACTCCTGCCCTGAATCACCTGCCCTGAAACTCATGCCCTGAATCGCATGCCTTGAAACTCCTGCCCTGAATCTTATGCCCTGAAACTCATGCCCTGAAACTTCTGCCCTGAAACTCATGCATTGAATCTCATTGCCTGAAACTCATGTCCTGAATCTCATGCCCTGAAACTCCTGCCCTCAAACTCATGCACTGAAACACATGCCCGGAATCTCATGCCTTCAAACTCCTGTCCTGAATCTCATGCCCTGAAACTCATGCCCTGAATCTCATGCCCTGAAACTACTGCACTGAAACTCATGTCCTGAACATCATGCCCTGAAACTGCTGCCCTGAATATCATGCCATGAATCTCATATACTCAAACTCATGCACTGAATTACATGCCCTGAAACTCCTTCACTGAAACTCATGCCCTGAAACTCATGCATTGAATCTCATGCGCTAAATCTCATGACCTTAAACTCAAGCCGTGAATCTCCTGCCCTGAAACTCATGCCCTGAATCTCAAGCTCTGAAACTCCTGCCCTGAAACTCATGCACTGAAAGACATGCCCTGAAACTCTTGCACTGAAACTCTTGCACTGAAACACCTGCCCTGAATCTCCTGCCCTGAATCTCCTGCCCTGAAACTGCTGCCCTGAATCTCAAGCCCTGAAACCACAGACATGAAATCCATGCCCTGAAACTCATGTCCTGAATCTCATACCCTGAAACTCATGTACTGAATCTCATGCCCTGAGACTCATGTCCTGAATCTCATGCCCTGAAACTCCTGCCCTCAAACTCATGCACTGAAACTTATGCTCTGAATTTTATGCCTTCAAACTCCTGTCCTGAATCACATGCCCTGAAACTCATGCCCTGAATCTCTTGCCCTCAAATTCTTGCACTGAAACATCTACCCTAAAACTCATGCCCTGAATCTCATGCCCTGAATCTCATTCCTTGAAACTCCTGCCCTCAAACTCATGCACTGATACTCATGCCCTGAATCTCATGCCTTGAAACTCCTGCCCTGAATCTCATGCCCTGAAAATCATGCCCTGATTCTCATGCCCTGAAACTCCTGCACTTAAACTAATCCCATGAATCTCATATCCTGACACTCACGCCCTGAATTACATGCCCTGAAACTCCTGTCCTGAATCTCATGTCCTGAAACTCATGCCCTGAATCTCATGCCCTGAAACTCAAGCCCTGATTCTCCTGCCCTGAAACTCATGCCCTGAATCTCATGCCCTGAAATTTCTGCCCTGAAAGTCATGCACTGAATCTCATGCCTTGAAACTCCTGCCCTCAAACTCATGCACTGAAACTCATGCACTGAAACTCATGCCCTGAATCTCATGCCTTGAAACTCCTGCCTTGAATCTCATGCCCTGAAACTCATGCACTGAAACTCTTGCACTGAAGCACCTGCCCTGAATCTCCTGCACTGAATCTCATGCCCTGAAACTGCTGCCCTGAATCTCAAGCCCTGAAACCACAGACCTGAAACCCATGCCCTGAAACACATGTCCTGAATCTCATGCCCTGAAACTCATGCCCTGATACTCAAACACTGAATCTCCTGCCCTGAAACACATGCCCTAAATCTCATACCCTGAAACTCCTGCCCTGAAACTCATGCACTGAAACTCATGCCCTGAATCACATGCCCTAAAACTCCTGCCCTGAATCATCTGCCCAGAAACTCATGCCCTGAATCACATACCCTAAAATCCCTGCACTGAATCTCATGCCCTGAAACTCATGCCCTGAATCTCCTGCCCTGAAACTGCTGCCCTGAATCTCAAGCCCTGAAACCACAGACCTGAAATCCATGCCCTGAAACTCATGTCGTGAATCTCATGCCCTGAAACTCATGTCCTGAATCTCATACCCTGAAACTCATGTACTGAATCTCATGCCCTGAAACTCATGTCCTGAATCTCATGCCCTGAAACTCCTGCCCTCAAACTCATGCACTGAAACTTATGCTCTGAATTTTATGCCTTCAAACTCCTGTCCTGAATCATATGCCCTGAAACCCATGCCCTGAATCTAACCCCTCAAATTCTTGCACTGAAACACCTACCCTAAAACTCATGCCCTGAATCTCATGCCCTGAATCTCATTCCTTGAAACTCCTGCCCTCAAACTCATGCACTGATACTCATGCACTGAATCTCATGCCTTGAAACTCCTGCCTTGAATCTCATGCCCTGAAACTCATGCCCTGAATCTCAAGCTCTGAAACTCCTGCCCTGAAACTCATGCACTGAAAGACATGCCCTGAAACTCTTGCACTGAAACTCTTGCACTGAAACACCTGCCCTGAATCTCCTGCCCTGAAACTGCTGCCCTGAATCTCAAGCCCTGAAACCACAGACCTGAAATCCATGCCCTGAAACTCATGTCGTGAATCTCATGCCCTGAAACTCATGTCCTGAATCTCATACCCTGAAACTCATGTACTGAATCTCATGCCCTGAAACTCATGTCCTGAATCTCATGCCCTGAAACTCCTGCTCTCAAACTCATGCACTGAAACTTATGCTCTGAATCTCATGCCTTCAAACTCCTGTCCTGCATCACATGCACTGAAACACCTGCGCTAAAACACATTCCCTGAATGTCATGCCCTGAAATTCCTGCCCTGAAACTCATGCCCTGAATATCATGCCCTGAAACTCTTGCACTGAAACACCTACCCTAAAACTCATGCCCTGAATCTCATGCCCTGAAATTCCTGCCCTGAAACTCATGCCCTGAATCTCATGCCCAGAAACTCCTGCACTGAAACTCCTGCCATGAAACTCTTGCCCTGAATCTCATGCCCTGAAACTCCTGCCATGAAACTCCTGCCCTGAAATTGCTGCCCTGAATCTCAAGCCCTGAAACCACAGACCTGAAACGCATGCCCTGAAACTCTCGTCCTGAATCTCATGCCCTGAATCCCCTGCCCTCAAACTCATGCACTGACACTCATTCCCTGAATCTCCTGTCCTGAAACTCATGCCCTGAATCTCATGCCCTGAATTTCATGCACTGAAACTCATCCCCTGAATGTTATGCTCTGAAACTCAAGCCCTGATTCTTCTGGCCTGAAACTCATGCCCTGAATCTCATAGCCTTAAACTCCTGCCCTGAATCACCTGCCCTGAAACTCATGCCCTGAATCGCATGCCTTGAAACTCCTGCCCTGAATCTTATGCCCTGAAACTCATGCCCTGAAACTTCTGCCCTGAAACTCATGCATTGCATCTCATTGCCTGAAACTCATGTCCTGAATCTCATGCCCTGAAACTCCTGCCCTCAAACTCATGCACTGAAACACATGCCCGGAATCTCATGCCTTCAAACTCCTGTCCTGAATCTCATGCCCTGAAACTCATGCCCTGAATCTCATGCCCTGAAACTACTGCACTGAAACTCATGTCCTGAACATCATGCCCTGAAACTGCTGCCCTGAATATCATGCCATGAATCTCATATACTCAAACTCATGCACTGAATTACATGCCCTGAAACTCCTTCACTGAAACTCATGCCCTGAAACTCATGCATTGAATCTCATGCGCTAAATCTCATGACCTTAAACTCAAGCCGTGAATCTCCTGCCCTGAAACTCATGCCCTGAATCTCAAGCTCTGAAACTCCTGCCCTGAAACTCATGCACTGAAAGACATGCCCTGAAACTCTTGCACTGAAACTCTTGCACTGAAACACCTGCCCTGAATCTCCTGCCCTGAAACTGCTGCCCTGAATCTCAAGCCCTGAAACCACAGACATGAAATCCATGCCCTGAAACTCATGTCGTGAATCTCATGCCCTGAAACTCATGTCCCGAATCTCATACCCTGAAACTCATGTACTGACTCTCATGCCCTGAAACTCATGTCCTGAATCTCATGCCCTGAAACTCCTGCCCTCAAACTCATGCACTGAAACTTATGCTCTGAATTTTATGCCTTCAAACTCCTGTCCTGAATCTCATGCCCTGAATTTCATGCCCTCAAATTCTTGCACTGAAACATCTACCCTAAAACTCATGCCCTGAATCTCATGCCCTGAATCTCATTCCTTGAAACTCCTGCCCTCAAACTCATGCACTGAAACTCATGCCCTGAATCTCATGCCTTGAAACTCCTGCCCTGAATCTCATGCCCTGAAAATCATGCCCTGATTCTCATGCCCTGAAACTCCTACACTTAAACTAATGCCATGAATCTCATATCCTGACACTCACGCCCTGAATTACATGCCCTGAAACTCCTGTCCTGAAACTCATGTCCTGAAACTCATGCCCTGAACCTCATGCCCTGAAACTCAAGCCCTGATTCTCCTGCCCTGAAACTCATGCCCTGAATCTCATGCCCTGAAATTTCTGCCCTGAAAGTCATGCACTGAATCTCATGACCTTAAACTCAAGCCGTGAATCTCCTGCCCTGAAACTCATGCCCTGAATCTCATGCTCTGAAACTCATGCCCTGAATCTCATGCCTTGAAACTCATGCACTGAAACTCTTGCACTGAAGCACCTGCCCTGAATCTCCTGCACTGAATCTCATGCCCTGAAACTGCTGCCCTGAATCTCAAGCCCTGAAACCACAGACCTGAAACCCATGCCCTGAAACACATGTCCTGAATCTCATGCCCTGAAACTCATGCCCTGATACTCAAACACTGAATCTCCTGCCCTGAAACACATGCCCTAAATCTCATACCCTGAAACTCCTGCCCTGAAACTCATGCACTGAAACTCATGCCCTGAATCACATGCCCTAAAACTCCTGCCCTGAATCATCTGCCCAGAAACTCATGCCCTGAATCACATACCCTAAAATCCCTGCACTGAATCTCATGCCCTGAAACTCATGCCCTGAATCTCATGCCCTGAAACTCCTACCCTCAAACTCATACACTGAAACTCATGCATTGAATCTCATGCGCTAAATCTCATGACCTTAAACTCAAGCCGTGAATCTCCTGCCCTGAAACTCATGCCCTGAATCTCAAGCTCTGAAACTCCTGCCCTGAAACTCATGCGCTGAAAGACATGCCCTGAATCTCCTGCCCTGAAACTGCTGCCCTGAATCTCAAGCCCTGAAACCACAGACCTGAAATCCATGCCCTGAAACTCATGTCGTGAATCTCATGCCCTGAAACTCATGTCCTGAATCTCATACCCTGAAACTCATGTACTGAATCTCATGCCCTGAAACTCATGTCCTGAATCTCATGCCCTGAAACTCCTGCCCTCAAACTCATGCACTGAAACTTATGCTCTGAATTTTATGCCTTCAAACTCCTGTCCTGAATCATATGCCCTGAAACTCATGCCCTGAATCTAACCCCTCAAATTCTTGCACTGAATCACCTACCCTAAAACTCATGCCCTGAATCTCCTGCCCTGAAACTGCTGCCCTGAATCTCAAGCCCTGAAACCACAGACCTGAAATCCATGCCCTGAAACTCATGTCGTGAATCTCATGCCCTGAAACTCATGTCCTGAATCTCATACCCTGAAACTCATGTACTGAATCTCATGCCCTGAAACTCATGTCCTGAATCTCATGCCCTGAAACTCCTGCTCTCAAACTCATGCACTGAAACTTATGCTCTGAATCTCATGCCTTCAAACTCCTGTCCTGAATCACATGCACTGAAACACCTGCGCTAAAACACATGCCCTGAATGTCATGCCCTGAAATTCCTGCCCTGAAACTCATGCCCTGAATATCATGCCCTGAATCTCTTGCACTGAAACACCTACCCTAAAACTCATGCCCTGAATCTCATGCCCTGAAATTCCTGCCCTGAAACTCATGCCCTGAATCTCATGCCCAGAAACTCCTGCACTGAAACTCCTGCCATGAAACTCCTGCCCTGAAATTGCTGCCCTGAATCTCAAGCCCTGAAACCACAGACCTGAAACTCATGCCCTGAAACTCTCGTCCTGAATCTCATGCCCTGAATCCCCTGCCCTCAAACTCATGCACTGACACTCATTCCCTGAATCTCCTGTCCTGAAACTCATGCCCTGAATCTCATGTCCTGAATTTCATGCACTGAAACTCATCCCCTGAATGTTATGCTCTGAAACTCAAGCCCTGATTCTTCTGGCCTGAAACTCATGCCCTGAATCTCATAGCCTTAAACTCCTGCCCTGAATCACCTGCCCTGAAACTCATGCCCTGAATCGCATGCCTTGAAACTCCTGCCCTGAATCTTATGCCCTGAAACTCATGCCCTGAAACTTCTGCCCTGAAACTCATGCATTGAATCTCATTGCCTGAAACTCATGTCCTGAATCTCATGCCCTGAAACTCCTGCCCTCAAACTCATGCACTGAAACACATGCCCGGAATCTCATGCCTTCAAACTCCTGTCCTGAATCTCATGCCCTGAAACTCATGCCCTGAATCTCATGCCCTGAAACTACTGCACTGAAACTCATGTCCTGAACATCATGCCCTGAAACTGCTGCCCTGAATATCATGCCATGAATCTCATATACTCAAACTGATGCACTGAAACTCATGCCCTGAATCACATGCCCTAAAACTCCTGCCCTGAATCATCTGCCCAGAAACTCATGCCCTGAATCACATACCCTAAAATCCCTGCACTGAATCTCATGCCCTGAACTCATGCCCTGAATCTCATGCCCTGAAACTCCTACCCTCAAACTCATACACTGAAACTCATGCATTGAATCTCATGCGCTAAATCTCATGACCTTAAACTCAAGCCGTGAATCTCCAGCCCTGAAACTCATGCCCTGAATCTCAAGCTCTGAAACTCCTGCCCTGAAACTCATGCGCTGAAAGACATGCCCTGAATCTCCTGCCCTGAAACTGCTGCCCTGAATCTCAAGCCCTGAAACCACAGACCTGAAATCCATGCCCTGAAACTCATGTCGTGAATCTCATGCCCTGAAACTCATGTCCTGAATCTCATACCCTGAAACTCATGTACTGAATCTCATGCCCTGAAACTCCTGTCCTGAATCTCATGCCCTGAAACTCATGCCCTGAAATTCCTGCCCTGAAACTCATGCATTGAATCTCATGAGCTAAACCTCATGACCTTAAACTCAAGCCGTGAATCTCCTGCCCTGAAACTCATGCCCTGAATCTCAAGCTCTGAAACTCCTGCCCTGAAACTCATGCACTGAAAGACATGCCCTGAAACTCTTGCACTGAAACACCTGCCCTGAATCTCCTGCCCTGAATCTCCTGCCCTGAAACTGCTGCCCTGAATCTCAAGCCCTGAAACCACAGACATGACATCCAGGCCCTGAAACTCATGTCGTGAATCTCATGCCCTGAAACTCATGTCCTGAATCTCATACCCTGAAACTCATGTACTGAATCTCATGCCCTGAAACTCATGTCCTGAATCTCATGCCCTGAAACTCCTGCCCTCAAACTCATGCACTGAAACTTATGCTCTGAATTTTATGCCTTCAAACTCCTGTCCTGAATCATATGCCCTGAAACTCATGCCCTGAATCTAACCCCTCAAATTCTTGCACTGAAACACCTACCCTAAAACTCATGCCCTGAATCTCATACCCTGAAACTCATGTACTGAATCTCATGCCCTGAAACTCATGTCCTGAATCTCATGCCCTGAAACTCCTGCCCTCAAACTCATGCACTGAAACTTATGCTCTGAATTTTATGCCTTCAAACTCCTGTCCTGAATCACATGCCCTGAAACTCATGCCCTGAATCTCATGCCCTCAAATTCTTGCACTGAAACATCTACCCTAAAACTCATGCCCTGAATCTCATGCCCTGAATCTCATTCCTTGAAACTCCTGCCCTCAAACTCATGCACTGAAACTCATGCCCTGAATCTCATGCCTTGAAACTCCTGCCCTGAATCTCATGCCCTGAAAATCATGCCCTGATTCTCATGCCCTGAAACTCCTGCACTTAAACTAATGCCATGAATCTCCTATCCTGACACTCACGCCCTGAATTACATGCCCTGAAACTCCTGTCCTGAAACTCATGTCCTGAAACTCATGCCCTGAATCTCATGCCCTGAAACTCAAGCCCTGATTCTCCTGACCTGAAACTCATGCCCTGAATCTCATGCCCTGAAATTTCTGCCCTGAAAGTCATGCACTGAATCTCATGACCTTAAACTCAAGCCGTGAATCTCCTGCCCTGAAACTCATGCCCTGAATCTCATGCTCTGAAACTCATGCCCTGAATCTCATGCCTTGAAACTCCTGCCCTCAAACTCATGCACTGAAACTCATGCACTGAAACTCATGCCCTGAATCTCATGCCTTGAAACTCCTGCCTTGAATCTCATGCCCTGAAACTCATGCACTGAAACTCTTGCACTGAAGCACCTGCCCTGAATCTCCTGCACTGAATCTCATGCCCTGAAACTGCTGCCCTGAATCTCAAGCCCTGAAACCACAGACCTGAAACCCATGCCCTGAAACACATGTCCTGAATCTCATGCCCTGAAACTCATGCCCTGATACTCAAACACTGAATCTCCTGCCCTGAAACACATGCCCTAAATCTCATACCCTGAAACTCCTGCCCTGAAACTCATGCACTGAAACTCATGCCCTGAATCACATGCCCTAAAACTCCTGCCCTGAATCATCTGCCCAGAAACTCATGCCCTGAATCACATACCCTAAAATCCCTGCACTGAATCTCATGCCCTGAAACTCATGCCCTGAATCTCATGCCCTGAAACTCCTACCCTCAAACTCATACACTGAAACTCATGCATTGAATCTCATGCGCTAAATCTCATGACCTTAAACTCAAGCCGTGAATCTCCTGCCCTGAAACTCATGCCCTGAATCTCATGCCCAGAAACTCCATCACTGAAACTCCTGCCATGAAACTCTTGCCCTGAATCTCATGCCCTGAAACTCCTGCCATGAAACTCCTGCTCTGAAATTGCTGCCCTGAATCTCAAGCCCTGAAACCACAGACCTGAAACTCATGCCCTGAAACTCTCGTCCTGAATCTCATGCCCTGAATCCCCTGCCCTCAAACTCATGCACTGACACTCATTCCCTGAATCTCCTGTCCTGAAACTCATGCCCTGAATCTCATGCCCTGAATTTCATGCACTGAAACTCATCCCCTGAATGTTATGCTCTGAAACTCAAGCCCTGATTCTTCTGGCCTGAAACTCATGCCCTGAATCTCATAGCCTTAAACTCCTGCCCTGAATCACCTGCCCTGAAACTCATGCCCTGAATCGCATGCCTTGAAACTCCTGCCCTGAATCTTATGCCCTGAAACTCATGCCCTGAAACTTCTGCCCTGAAACTCATGCATTGAATCTCATTGCCTGAAACTCATGTCCTGAATCTCATGCCCTGAAACTCCTGCCCTCAAACTCATGCACTGAAACACATGCCCGGAATCTCATGCCTTCAAACTCCTGTCCTGAATCTCATGCCCTGAAACTCATGCCCTGAATCTCATGCCCTGAAACTACTGCACTGAAACTCATGTCCTGAACATCATGCCCTGAAACTGCTGCCCTGAATATCATCCAATGAATCTCATATACTCAAACTCATGCACTGAATTACATGCCCTGAAACTCCTTCACTGAAACTCATGCCCTGAAACTCATGCATTGAATCTCATGCGCTAAATCTCATGACCTTAAACTCAAGCCGTGAATCTCCTGCCCTGAAACTCATGCCCTGAATCTCAAGCTCTGAAACTCCTGCCCTGAAACTCATGCACTGAAAGACATGCCCTGAAACTCTTGCACTGAAACTCTTGCACTGAAACACCTGCCCTGAATCTCCTGCCCTGAATCTCCTGCCCTGAAACTGCTGCCCTGAATCTCAAGCCCTGAAACCACAGACATGAAATCCATGCCCTGAAACTCATGTCGTGAATCTCATGCCCTGAAACTCATGTCCTGAATCTCATACCCTGAAACTCATGTACTGAATCTCATGCCCTGAAACTCATGTCCTGAATCTCATGCCCTCAAACTCCTGCCCTCAAACTCATGCACTGAAACTTATGCTCTGAATTTTATGCCTTCAAACTCCTGTCCTGAATCACATGCCCTGAAACTCATGCCCTGAATCTCATGCCCTCAAATTCTTGCACTGAAACATCTACCCTAAAACTCATGCCCTGAATCTCATGCCCTGAATCTCATTCCTTGAAACTCCTGCCCTCAAACTCATGCACTGAAACTCATGCCCTGAATCTCATGCCTTGAAACTCCTGCCCTGAATCTCATGCCCTGAAAATCATGTCCTGATTCTCATGCCCTGAAACTCATGCCCTGAATCTCATGCCCTGAAATTTCTGCCCTGAAAGTCATGCACTGAATCTCATGACCTTAAACTCAAGCCGTGAATCTCCTGCCCTGAAACTCATGCCCTGAATCTCATGCTCTGAAACTCATGCCCTGAATCTCATGCCTTGAAACTCCTGCCCTCAAACTCATGCACTGAAACTCATGCACTGAAACTCATGCCCTGAATCTCATGCCTTGAAACTCCTGCCTTGAATCTCATGCCCTGAAACTCATGCACTGAAACTCTTGCACTGAAGCACCTGCCCTGAATCTCCTGCACTGAATCTCATGCCCTGAAACTGCTGCCCTGAATCTCAAGCCCTGAAACCACAGACCTGAAACCCATGCCCTGAAACACATGTCCTGAATCTCATGCCCTGAAACTCATGCCCTGATACTCAAACACTGAATCTCCTGCCCTGAAACACATGCCCTAAATCTCATACCCTGAAACTCCTGCCCTGAAACTCATGCACTGAAACTCATGCCCTGAATCACATGCCCTAAAACTCCTGCCCTGAATCATCTGCCCAGAAACTCATGCCCTGAATCACATACCCTAAAATCCCTGCACTGAATCTCATGCCCTGAAACTCATGCCCTGAATCTCATGCCCTGAAACTCCTACCCTCAAACTCATACACTGAAACTCATGCATTGAATCTCATGCGCTAAATCTCATGACCTTAAACTCAAGCCGTGAATCTCCTGCCCTGAAACTCATGCCCTGAATCTCATGCCCAGAAACTCCATCACTGAAACTCCTGCCATGAAACTCTTGCCCTGAATCTCATGCCCTGAAACTCCTGCCATGAAACTCCTGCTCTGAAATTGCTGCCCTGAATCTCAAGCCCTGAAACCACAGACCTGAAACTCATGCCCTGAAACTCTCGTCCTGAATCTCATGCCCTGAATCCCCTGCCCTCAAACTCATGCACTGACACTCATTCCCTGAATCTCCTGTCCTGAAACTCATGCCCTGAATCTCATGCCCTGAATTTCATGCACTGAAACTCATCCCCTGAATGTTATGCTCTGAAACTCAAGCCCTGATTCTTCTGGCCTGAAACTCATGCCCTGAATCTCATAGCCTTAAACTCCTGCCCTGAATCACCTGCCCTGAAACTCATGCCCTGAATCGCATGCCTTGAAACTCCTGCCCTGAATCTTATGCCCTGAAACTCATGCCCTGAAACTTCTGCCCTGAAACTCATGCATTGAATCTCATTGCCTGAAACTCATGTCCTGAATCTCATGCCCTGAAACTCCTGCCCTCAAACTCATGCACTGAAACACATGCCCGGAATCTCATGCCTTCAAACTCCTGTCCTGAATCTCATGCCCTGAAACTCATGCCCTGAATCTCATGCCCTGAAACTACTGCACTGAAACTCATGTCCTGAACATCATGCCCTGAAACTGCTGCCCTGAATATCATCCAATGAATCTCATATACTCAAACTCATGCACTGAATTACATGCCCTGAAACTCCTTCACTGAAACTCATGCCCTGAAACTCATGCATTGAATCTCATGCGCTAAATCTCATGACCTTAAACTCAAGCCGTGAATCTCCTGCCCTGAAACTCATGCCCTGAATCTCAAGCTCTGAAACTCCTGCCCTGAAACTCATGCACTGAAAGACATGCCCTGAAACTCTTGCACTGAAACTCTTGCACTGAAACACCTGCCCTGAATCTCCTGCCCTGAATCTCCTGCCCTGAAACTGCTGCCCTGAATCTCAAGCCCTGAAACCACAGACATGAAATCCATGCCCTGAAACTCATGTCGTGAATCTCATGCCCTGAAACTCATGTCCTGAATCTCATACCCTGAAACTCATGTACTGAATCTCATGCCCTGAAACTCATGTCCTGAATCTCATGCCCTCAAACTCCTGCCCTCAAACTCATGCACTGAAACTTATGCTCTGAATTTTATGCCTTCAAACTCCTGTCCTGAATCACATGCCCTGAAACTCATGCCCTGAATCTCATGCCCTCAAATTCTTGCACTGAAACATCTACCCTAAAACTCATGCCCTGAATCTCATGCCCTGAATCTCATTCCTTGAAACTCCTGCCCTCAAACTCATGCACTGAAACTCATGCCCTGAATCTCATGCCTTGAAACTCCTGCCCTGAATCTCATGCCCTGAAAATCATGCCCTGATTCTCATGCCCTGAAACTCCTGCACTTAAACTAATGCCATGAATCTCATATCCTGACACTCACGCCCTGAATTACATGCCCTGAAACTCCTGTCCTGAAACTCATGTCCTGAAACTCATGCCCTGAATCTCATGCCCTGAAACTCAAGCCCTGATTCTCCTGCCCTGAAACTCATGCCCTGAATCTCATGCCCTGAAATTTCTGCCCTGAAAGTCATGCACCGAATCTCATGACCTTAAACTCAAGCCGTGAATCTCCTGCCCTGAAACTCATGCCCTGAATCTCATGCTGTGAAACTCATGCCCTGAATCTCATGCCTTGAAACTCCTGCCCTCAAACTCATGCACTGAAACTCATGCACTGAAACTCATGCCCTGAATCTCATGCCTTGAAACTCCTGCCTTGAATCTCATGCCCTGAAACTCATGCACTGAAACTCTTGCACTGAAGCACCTGCCCTGAATCTCCTGCACTGAATCTCATGCCCTGAAACTGCTGCCCTGAATCTCAAGCCCTGAAACCACAGACCTGAAACCCATGCCCTGAAACACATGTCCTGAATCTCATGCCCTGAAACTCATGCCCTGATACTCAAACACTGAATCTCCTGCCCTGAAACACATGCCCTAAATCTCATACCCTGAAACTCCTGCCCTGAAACTCATGCACTGAAACTCATGCCCTGAATCACATGCCCTAAAACTCCTGCCCTGAATCATCTGCCCAGAAACTCATGCCCTGAATCACATACCCTAAAATCCCTGCACTGAATCTCATGCCCTGAAACTCATGCCCTGAATCTCATGCCCTGAAACTCCTACCCTCAAACTCATACACTGAAACTCATGCATTGAATCTCATGCGCTAAATCTCATGACCTTAAACTCAAGCCGTGAATCTCCTGCCCTGAAACTCATGCCCTGAATCTCAAGCTCTGAAACTCCTGCCCTGAAACTCATGCACTGAAAGACATGCCCTGAATCTCCTGCCCTGAAACTGCTGCCCTGAATCTCAAGCCCTGAAACCACAGACCTGAAATCCATGCCCTGAAACTCATGTCGTAAATCTCATGCCCTGAAACTCATGTCCTGAATCTCATACCCTGAAACTCATGTACTGAATCTCATGCCCTGAAACTCATGTCCTGAATCTCATGCCCTGAAACTCCTGCCCTCAAACTCATACACTGAAACTTATGCTCTGGATTTTATGCCTTCAAACTCCTGTCCTGAATCATATGCCCTGAAACTCATGCCCTGAATCTAACCCCTCAAATTCTTGCACTGAAACACCTACCCTAAAACTCATGCCCTGAATCTCATGCCCTGAATCTCATTCCTTGAAATTCCTGCCCTCAAACTCATGCACTGATACTCATGCACTGAATCTCATGCCTTGAAACTCCTGCCTTGAATCTCATGCCCTGAAACTCATGCCCTGAATCTCAAGCTCTGAAACTCCTGCCCTGAAACTCATGCACTGAAAGACATGCCCTGAAACTCTTGCACTGAAACACCTGCCCTGAATCTCCTGCCCTGAAACTGCTGCCCTGAATCTCAAGCCCTGAAACCACAGACCTGAAATCCATGCCCTGAAACTCATGTCGTGAATCTCATGCCCTGAAACTCATGTCCTGAATCTCATACCCTGAAACTCATGTACTGAATCTCATGCCCTGAAACTCATGTCCTGAATCTCATGCCCTGAAACTCCTGCTCTCAAACTCATGCACTGAAACTTATGCTCTGAATCTCATGCCTTCAAACTCCTGTCCTGAATCACATGCACTGAAACACTTGCGCTAAAACACATGCCCTGAATGTCATGCCCTGAAATTCCTGCCCTGAAACTCATGCCCTGAATATCATGCCCTGAAACTCTTGCACTGAAACACCTACCCTAAAACTCATGCCCTGAATCTCATGCCCTGAAATTCCTGTCCTGAAACTCATGCCCTGAATCTCATGCCCAGAAACTCCTGCACTGAAACTCCTGCCATGAAACTCTTGCCCTGAATCTCATGCCCTGAAACTCCTGCCATGAAACTCCTGCCCTGAAATTGCTGCCCTGAATCTCAAGCCCTGAAACCACAGACCTGAAACTCATGCCCTGAAACTCTCGTCCTGAATCTCATGCCCTGAATCCCCTGCCCTCAAACTCATGCACTGACACTCATTCCCTGAATCTCCTGTCCTGAAACTCATGCCCTGAATCTCATGCCCTGAATTTCATGCACTGAAACTCATCCCCTGAATGTTATGCTCTGAAACTCAAGCCCTGATTCTTCTGGCCTGAAACTCATGCCCTGAATCGCATGCCTTGAAACTCCTGCCCTGAATCTTATGCCCTGAAACTCATGCCCTGAAACTTCTGCCCTGAAACTCATGCATTGAATCTCATTGCCTGAAACTCATGTCCTGAATCTCATGCCCTGAAACTCCTGCCCTCAAACTCATGCACTGAAACACATGCCCGGAATCTCATGCCTTCAAACTCCTGTCCTGAATCTCATGCCCTGAAACTCATGCCCTGAATCTCATGCCCTGAAACTACTGCACTGAAACTCATGTCCTGAACATCATGCCCTGAAACTGCTGCCCTGAATATCATGCCATGAATCTCATATACTCAAACTCATGCACTGAATTACATGCCCTGAAACTCCTTCACTGAAACTCATGCCCTGAAACTCATGCATTGAATCTCATGCGCTAAATCTCATGACCTTAAACTCAAGCCGTGAATCTCCTGCCCTGAAACTCATGCCCTGAATCTCAAGCTCTGAAACTCCTGCCCTGAAACTCATGCACTGAAAGACATGCCCTGAAACTCTTGCACTGAAACTCTTGCACTGAAACTCTTGCACTGAAACACCTGCCCTGAATCTCCTGCCCTGAATCTCCTGCCCTGAAACTGCTGCCCTGAATCTCAAGCCCTGAAACCACAGACATGAAATCCATGCCCTGAAACTCATGTCGTGAATCTCATGCCCTGAAACTCATGTCCTGAATCTCATACCCTGAAACTCATGTACTGAATCTCATGCCCTGAAACTCATGTCCTGAATCTCATGCCCTGAAACTCCTGCCCTCAAACTCATTCACTGAAACTTATGCTCTGAATTTTATGCCTTCAAACTCCTGTCCTGAATCACATGCCCTGAAACTCATGCCCTGAATCTCATGCCCTCAAATTCTTGCACTGAAACATCTACCCTAAAACTCATGCCCTGAATCTCATGCCCTGAATCTCATTCCTTGAAACTCCTGCCCTCAAACTCATGCACTGAAACTCATGCCCTGCATCTCATGCCTTGAAACTCCTGCCCTGAATCTCATGCCCTGAAAATCATGCCCTGATTCTCATGCCCTGAAACTCCTGCACTTAAACTAATGCCATGAATCTCATATCCTGACACTCACGCCCTGAATTACATGCCCTGAAACTCCTGTCCTGAAACTCATGTCCTGAAACTCATGCCCTGAATCTCATGCCCTGAAACTCAAGCCCTGATTCTCCTGCCCTGAAACTCATGCCCTGAATCTCATGCCCTGAAATTTCTGCCCTGAAAGTCATGCACTGAATCTCATGACCTTAAACTCAAGCCGTGAATCTCCTGCCCTGAAACTCATGCCCTGAATCTCATGCTCTGAAACTCATGCCCTGAATCTCATGCCTTGAAACTCCTGCCCTCAAACTCATGCACTGAAACTCATGCACTGAAATTCATGCCCTGAATCTCATGCCTTGAAACTCCTGCCTCGAATCTCATGCCCTGAAACTCATGCACTGAAACTCTTGCACTGAAGCACCTGCCCTGAATCTCCTGCACTGAATCTCATGCCCTGAAACTGCTGCCCTGAATCTCAAGCCCTGAAACCACAGACCTGAAACCCATGCCCTGAAACACATGTCCTGAATCTCATGCCCTGAAACTCAAGCCCTGATACTCAAACACTGAATCTCCTGCCCTGAAACACATGCCCTAAATCTCATACCCTGAAACTCCTGCCCTGAAACTCATGCACTGAAACTCATGCCCTGAATCACATGCCCTAAAACTCCTGCCCTGAATCATCTGCCCAGAAACTCATGCCCTGAATCACATACCCTAAAATCCCTGCACTGAATCTCATGCCCTGAAACTCATGCCCTGAATCTCATGCCCTGAAACTCCTACCCTCAAACTCATACACTGAAACTCATGCATTGAATCTCATGCGCTAAATCTCATGACCTTAAACTCAAGCCGTGAATCTCCTGCCCTGAAACTCATGCCCTGAATCTCAAGCTCTGAAACTCCTGCCCTAAAACTCATGCACTGAAAGACATGCCCTGAATCTCCTGCCCTGAAACTGCTGCCCTGAATCTCAAGCCCTGAAACCACAGACCTGAAATCCATGCCCTGAAACTCATGTCGTGAATCTCATGCCCTGAAACTCATGTCCTGAATCTCATACCCTGAAACTCATGTACTGAATCTCATGCCCTGAAACTCATGTCCTGAATCTCATGCCCTGAAACTCCTGCCCTCAAACTCATGCACTGAAACTTATGCTCTGAATTTTATGCCTTCAAACTCCTGTCCTGAATCATATGCCCTGAAACTCATGCCCTGAATCTAACCCCTCAAATTCTTGCACTGAAACACCTACCCTAAAACTCATGCCCTGAATCTCATGCCCTGAATCTCATTCCTTGAAACTCCTGCCCTCAAATTCATGCACTGATACTCATGCACTGAATCTCATGCCTTGAATCTCCTGCCTTGAATCTCATGCCCTGAAACTCATGCCCTGAATCTCAAGCTCTGAAACTCCTGCCCTGAAACTCATGCACTGAAAGACATGCCCTGAAACTCTTGCACTGAAACTCTTGCACTGAAACACCTGCCCTGAATCTCCTGCCCTGAAACTGCTGCCCTGAATCTTAAGCCCTGAAACCACAGACCTGAAATCCATGCCCTGAAACTCATGTCGTGAATCTCATGCCCTGAAACTCATGTCCTGAATCTCATACCCTGAAAATCATGTACTGAATCTCATGCCCTGAAACTCATGTCCTGAATCTCATACCCTGAAACTCATGTACTGAATCTCATGCCCTGAAACTCATGTCCTGAATCTCATGCCCTGAAACTCCTGCCCTCAAACTCATGCACTGAAACTTATGCTCTGAATTTTATGCCTTCAAACGCCTGTCCTGAATCATATGCCCTGAAACTCATGCCCTGAATCTAACCCCTCAAATTCTTGCACTGAAACACCTACCCTAAAACTCATGCCCTGAATCTCATGCCCTGAATCTCATTCCTTGAAACTCCTGCCCTCAAACTCATGCACTGATACTCATGCACTGAATCTCATGCCTTGAAACTCCTGCCTTGAATCTCATACCCTGAAACTCATGCCCTGAATCTCAAGCTCTGAAACTCCTGCCCTGAAACTCATGCACTGAAAGACATGCCCTGAAACTCTTGCACTGAAACTCTTGCACTGAAACACCTGCCCTGAATCTCCTGCCCTGAAACTGCTGCCCTGAATCTTAAGCCCTGAAACCACAGACCTGAAATCCATGCCCTGAAACTCATGTCGTGAATCTCATGCCCTGAAACTCATGTCCTGAATCTCATACCCTGAAACTCATGTACTGAATCTCATGCCCTGAAACTCATGTCCTGAATCTCATGCCCTGAAACTCCTGCTCTCAAACTCATGCACTGAAACTTATGCTCTGAATCTCATACCTTCAAACTCCTGTCCTGAATCACATGCACTGAAACACCTGCGCTAAAACACATGCCCTGAATGTCATGCCCTGAAATTCCTGCCCTGAAACTCATGCCCTGAATATCATGCCCTGAAACTCTTGCACTGAAACACCTACCCTAAAACTCATGCCCTGAATCTCATGCCCTGAAATTCCTGCCCTGAAACTCATGCCCTGAATCTCATGCCCAGAAACTCCTGCACTGAAACTCCTGCCATGAAACTCTTGCCCTGAATCTCATGCCCTGAAACTCCTGCCATGAAACTCCTGCCCTGAAATTGCTGCCCTGAATCTCAAGCCCTGAAACCACAGACCTGAAACTCATGCCCTGAAACTCTCGTCCTGAATCTCATGCCCTGAATCCCCTGCCCTCAAACTCATGCACTGACACTCATTCCCTGAATCTCCTGTCCTGAAACTCATGCCCTGAATCTCATGCCCTGAATTTCATGCACTGAAACTCATCCCCTGAATGTTATGCTCTGAAACTCAAGCCCTGATTCTTCTGGCCTGAAACTCATGCCCTGAATCTCATAGCCTTAAACTCCTGCCCTGAATCACCTGCCCTGAAACTCATGCCCTGAATCGCATGCCTTGAAACTCCTGCCCTGAATCTTATGCCCTGAAACTCATGCACTGAAACTTCTGCCCTGAAACTCATGCATTGAATCTCATTGCCTGAAACTCATGTCCTGAATCTCATGCCCTGAAACTCCTGCCCTCAAACTCATGCACTGAAACACATGCCCGGAATCTCATGCCTTCAAACTCCTGTCCTGAAACTGCTGCCCTGAATATCATGCCATGAATCTCATATCCTCAAACTCATGCACTGAATTACATGCCCTGAAACTCCTTCACTGAAACTCATGCCCTGAAACTCATGCATTGAATCTCATGCGCTAAATCTCATGACCTTAAACTCAAGCCGTGAATATCCTGCCCTGAAACTCATGCCCTGAATCTCCTGCCCTGAAACTGCTGCCCTGAATCTCAAGCCCTGAAACCACAGACATGAAATCCATGCCCTGAAACTCATGTCGTGAATCTCATGCCCTGAAACTCATGTCCTGAATCTCATACCCTGAAACTCATGTACTGAATCTCATGCCCTGAAACTCATGTCCTGAATCTCATGCCCTGAAACCCCTGCCCTCAAACTCATGCACTGAAACTTATGCTCTGAATTTCATGCCTTCAAACTCCTGTCCTGAATCACATGCCCTGACACTCACGCCCTGAATTACATGCCCTGAAACTCCTGCCCTGAAACTCATGTCCTGAAACTCATGCCCTGAATCTCATGCCCTGAAACTCAAGCCCTGATTCTCCTGTCCTGAAACTTCTGCCCTGAAAGTCAGGCACTGACTCTCATGACCTTAAACTCAAGCCGTGAATCTCCTGCCCTGAAACTCATGCCCTGAATCTCATGCTCTGAAACTCATGCCCTGAATCTCATGCCTTGAAACTCCTGCCCTCAAACTCATGCACTGAAACTCATGCACTGAAACTCATGCCCTGAATCTCATGCCTTGAAACTCCTGCCTTGAAGCTCATGCCCTGAAACTCATGCACTGAAACTCTTGCACTGAAGCACCTGCCCTGAATCTCCTGCACTGAATCTCATGCCCTGAAACTTCTGCCCTGAATCTCAAGCCCTGAAACCACAGACCTGAAACCCATGCCCTGAAACTCATGTCCTGAATCTCATGCCCTGAAACTCATGCCCTGAATATCATGCCCTGATACGCAAACACTGAATCTCCTGCCCTGAAACACATGCCCTAACTGTCATACCCTGAAACTCCTGCCCTGAAACTCATGCACTGAATCACATGCCCTAAAACTCCTGCCCTGAATCATCTGCCCAGAAACTCATGCCCTGAATCACATGCCCTGAAACTCATGCCCTGAATCTCATGCCCTGAAACTCCTACCCTCAAACTCATACACTGAAATTCATGCACTGAAACTCATGCCCTGAATCTCATGCCTTGAAACTCCAGTCCTGAATCTCTTGCCCTGAAACTCATGCCCTGAATCTCATGCCCTGAAACTCCTGCACTGAAACTGATGCCATGATTCTCATATCCTGAAACTCACGCCCTGAATTACATGCCCGGAATCACCTGCCCTGAAATTCATGCCTTGAATTTCATGCTCTGAAACTCCTGCCCTCAAGCTCATGCACTGAAACTCATGCCTTTAATCACATGCACTGAAACTCCTGCCCTGAATCTCCTGCCTTGAAACTCTTGCTCTGAATCTCATGCTCTGGAACTCCT
Source organism: Mobula birostris (assembly GCF_030028105.1). NCBI lineage: Eukaryota > Metazoa > Chordata > Chondrichthyes > Myliobatiformes > Myliobatidae > Mobula > Mobula birostris. The sequence continues at coordinate 56,288 of NW_027274626.1, forward strand.
GCACTGAAACTCCTGCCCTGAATCTCCTGCCTTGAAACTCATGCCCTGAATCTCGTGCCCTGAAACTCCTGCCATGAATCACCTGCTCTGAAACTCTTGCCCTGAATCTCATGCCCTACAACTCCTGCACTGAAACTCCTGCCCTGAAACGCATGCCCAGAATCTGATGCCCTGAATCTCATGCTATGAAACTCCTGCACTGAAACTCCTGCCCTGAATCTCCTGCCCTGAAACTCATGCCCTGAATCTCATGTCCTGAATCTCATGCTCTGAAACTCCTGCACTGAAACTCCTGCCCTGAATCTCCTGCCTTGAAACTCATGCCCTGAATCTCATGTCCTGAAACTCATGCCCTAAATCTCATCCCTGAAACTGCTGCCCTGAATCTCAAGCCCTGAAACCACAGACCTGAAACGCACGCCCTGAAACTCATGTCCTGAATCTCATGCCCTGAAACTCCTGCCCTGAATTTCATGCCGTGAAACTCCTGTTCTCAAACTCATGCCCTGAATATCATGCGCTGATACTCAAACACTGAATCTCCTGCCCTGAAACACATGCCCTAAATCTCATACCCTGAAACTCCTGCCCTGAAACTCATGCTCTGAAACTCATGCCCTGAATCACATGCCCTGAAACTCCTGCCCCGAATAATCTGCCCAGAAACTCATGCCCTGAATCAAATGCCCTGAAATTCCTGCTCTGAATCTCATGCCCTGAAACTCCTGCCCTCAAACTCATACACTGAAACTCATGCGCTGAAACTCATGCCCTGAATCTCATTCCTTGAAACTCCTGTCCTGATTATCATGCCCTGAAACTCATGCCCTGAATCTCATGCCCTGAAACTCCTGCACTGAAACTGATGCCATGAATCTCATATCCTGAAACTCACGCCCTGAATTACATGCCCTGAATCACCTGCCCTGAAATTCATGCCCTGAATCTCCTGCCCTGAAACTCATGCCCTGAATTTCATGCTCTGAAACTCCTGCCCTCAAGCTCATGCACTGAAACTCATGCCTTTAATCACATGCCCTAAAATTCCTGCACTGAATCTCATGCCCTGAAACTCATGCCCTGAATCTCATGTCCTGAAACTCCTACCCTCAAACTCATACACTAAAAATCATGCACTGAAACTCATGCCCTGAATCTCATGCCTTGAAACACCTGTCCTGAATCTCATGCCCTGAAACTCATGCCTTGAATCTCATGCCCTGAAACTCCTGCACTGAAACTGATGCCATGAATCTCATATCCTGAAACTCACGCCCTGAATTACATGCCCTGAATCACCTACCCTGAAATTCATGCCTTGAATCACATGCCCTGAAACTCCTGCCCTGAATCTCCTGTCCTGAAACTCATGCCCTGAATATCATGCTCTGAAACTCCTGCCTTTAATCACATGCACTGAAACTCATGCACTGAAACTCCTGCCCTGAATCTCCTGCCCTGAAACTCATGCCCTGAAACTCATGTCCTGAATCTCATGCCCTGAAACTCCTGCCCTCAAACTAATGCAATGAAACTTATGCTCTGAATCTCATGCCTTCAAACTCCTGTCCTGAATCACATGCCCTGAAACTCATGCCCTGAATCTCATGCCCTAAAATCCCCGCACTGAAACTCATGCCCTGAAACTCATGCCCTGAATCTCATGCCCTGAAACTCCTGCACTGAAACTGATGCCATGAATCTCATATCCTGAAACTCACGCCCTGAATTACATGCCCTGAATCAACTGCCCTGAAATTCATGCCTTGAATCACATGCCCTGACACTCCTGCCCTGAATCTCCTGCCCTGAAATTCATGCCTTTAATCACATGCACTGAAACTCCTGCCCTGAATCTCCTGCCTTGAAACTCTTGCTCTGAATCCAATGCTCTGGAACTGCTGCACTGAAACTCCTGCCCTGAAGCTCCTGCCTTGAAACTCATGCCCTGAATCTCGTGCCCTGAAACTCCTGCCCTGAATCACCTGCTCTGAAACTCTTGCCCTGAATCTCATGCCCTACAACTCCTGCACTGAAACTCCTGCCCTGAAACGCATGCCCAGAATCTGACGCCCTGAATCTCATGCTATGAAACTCCTGCACTGAAACTCCTGCCCTGAATCTCCTGCCCTGAAACTCATGCCCTGAATCTCATGTCCTGAATCTCATGTTTTGAAACTCCTGCAATGAAACTCCTGCCCTGAATCTCCTGCTTTGAAACTCATGCCCTGAATCTCATGTCCTGAAACTCATGCCCTAAATCTCATCCCCTGAAACAGCTGCTCTGAATCTCAAGCCCTGAAACCACAGACCTGAAACGCACGCCCTGAAACTCATGTCCTGAATCTCATGCCCTGAAACTCACGCCCTGAATTACATGCCCTGAAACTCCTGCCCTGAAACTCATGCCCTGAAACTCATGCACTGAATCTCATGCGCTAAATCTCATGACCTTAAACTCAAGCCGTGAATCTCCTTCGCTGAAAGACATGCCCTGAAACTCTTGCACTGAAACTCTTGCAATGAAACACCTGCCCTGAACCTCCTGCCCTGAATCTCCTGCCCTGAAACTGCTGCCCTGAAACTCAAGCCCTGAAACCACAGACCTGAAACCGATGCCCTGAAACTCATGCCCTGAAACTCATGCCCTGAATCTCATGCCGTGAAACTCCTGCCCTCAAACTCATGCACTGAAACTCATGCTCTGAATCTCCTGCCCTGAAACTCCTGCACTGAAATACGTGCCCTAAAACACCTGCCTTGAAAGTCAAGCCCAGAATCTCATGCCCTGAATCTCCTGCCCTGAATCTCCTGCCTTGAAACACATGCCCTGAATCTCATATCCTCAAATCTTGCACTGAAACACCTACCCTAAAACACATGCCCTGAATCTCATGCCCTGAAACTCATGCCCTGAAACTCATGCCCTGAATCTCATGCCCTGAAACTCTTGCACTGAAACACCTACCCTAAAACTCATGCCCTGAACCTCATGCCCGGAATCTCATGCCGTGAAACTCATGCACTGAAACTCCTGCCGTGAAACTGATGCCCTGAATCTCATGCACTGACACTCATGCCCTGAACCTCATGCCCTGAAACTCAAGCCCTGAATCTCATGCACTGAAATTCATGCCCTAAATCTCATCCCCTGAAACTCCTGCCCTGAAACTCATGCACTGAAACTCATGCCCTGAATCACATGCCCTAAAACTCCTGCCCTGCATCATCTGCACAGAAACTCATTATCCGTATCACATGCCCTGAAATTCCTGCCCTGAATCTCATGCCCTGAAACTCATGTCCTGAATCTCATGCCATGAAACTCCTGCCCTCAAACTCATGCACTGAAACTCATGCACTGAAACTCATGCCCTGAATCTCATGCCTTGAAACTCCTGTCCTGAATCTCATGCCCTGAAACTCATGCCCTGAATCCCATGCCCTGAAACTCAAACCCTGATTCTCCTGCCCTGAAACTGATGCCCTGAATCTCATGTCTTGAAACTCCTAACCTCAAACTCATGCACTGAAACTCACCCCTGAATTACATGCCCTTATTCTCCTGCCCTGAAACTCATGCCCTCAATCTCATGCCTTGAAACTTCTGCCCTGAAACTCATGCACTGAATCTCATGCGCTAAATCTCATGACCTTAAACTCAAGCCGTGAATCTCCTGCCCTGAAACTCATGCCCTGAATGTCATGCCCTGAAATTCCTGCCCTGAAACTCATGCCCTGAATCTCATGCCCTGAAACTCTTGCACTGAAACACCTACCCTAAAACTCATGCCCTGAATCTCATGCCCGGAATCTCATGCCGTGAAACTCATGTACTGAAACTCCTGCCCTGAAACTGATGCCCTGAATCTCATGCACTGAAACTTATGCCCTGAACCTCATGCCTTGAAATTCAAGCCCAGAATCTCATCGGCTGAAACTCATGCCCTAAATCTCATACCCTGAAACTCCTGCCCTGAAACTCATGCACTGAAACTCATGCCCTGAATCACATGCCCTAAAACTCCTGCGCTGAATCAACTGCTCAGAAACTCATTATCTGAATCACATGCCCTGAAATTCCTGCCCTGACTCTCATGACCTGAAACTCATGCCCTGAATCTCATGCCTTGAAACTCCTGCCCTGAATCTCATGCCCTGAAACTCATGCCTTGAAACTTCTGCCCTGAAACTCATGCATTGAATCTCATTGCCTGAAACTCATGTCCTGAATCTCATGCCCTGAAACTCCTGCCCTCAAACTCATGCACTGAAACTCATGCCCGGAATCTCATGCCTTCAAACTCCTGTCCTGAATCTCCTGCCCTGAAACTCCTGCACTGAAATACGTGCCCTAAAACACCTGCCTTGAAAGTCAAGCCCAGAATCTCATGCCCTGAATCTCCTGCCCTGAATCTCCTGCCTTGAAACTCATGCCCTGAATCTCATATCCTCAAATCTTGCACTGAAACACCTACCCTAAAACACATGCCCTGAATCTCATGCCCTGAAACTCATGCCCTGAAACTCATGCCCTGAATCTCATGCCGTGAAACTCATGCACTGAAACTCCTGCCGTGAAACTGATGCCCTGAATCTCATGCACTGAAACTTATACCCTGAACCTCATGCCTTGAAATTCAAGCCCAGAATCTCATGGGCTGAAACTCATGCCCTAAATCTCATACCCTGAAACTCCTGCCCTGAAACTCATGCCCTGAATCACATGCCCTAAAACTCCTGCGCTGAATCATCTGCTCAGAAACTCATTATCTGAATCACAAGCCCTGAAATTCCTGCCCTGAATCTCATGCCCTGAAACTCATGCCCTGAATCTCATGCCCTGAAACTCCTGCACTGAAACTCATGCCATGATTCTCATATCCTGAAACTCACGCCCTGAATTACATGGCCTGATACTCCTGCCCTGAAACTCATGCCCTGAATATCATGCCCTGAAACTCATGCCCTAAATCTCATACCCTGAAACATCTGCCCTGAAACTCATGCACTGAAACTCATGCCCCGAATCACATGCCCTCAAACTCCTGCCCTGAATCATCTGCCCAGAAACTCATGCCCTGAATCACATGCCCTGAAATTCCTGCCCTGACTCTCATGACCTGAAACTCATGTCCTGAATCTGATGCCCTGAAACTCCTGCCCTCAAACACATACAGTGAAACTCATGCCCTAAATCTCATACCCTGAAACATCTGCCCTGAAACTCATGCACTGAAACTCATGCCCTGAATCACATGCCCTGAAACTCCTGCCCTGAATCATCTGCCCAGAAATTCTTGCCCTGAATCACATGCCCTGAAATTCCTGCCCTGACTCTCATGACCTGAAACTCATGCCCTGAATCTCATGCCCTGAAACTCCTGCCCTCAAACACATACACTGAAACTCATGCACTGAAACTCATGCCCTGAATCTCATGCCTTGAAACTCCTGCCCTGAATCTCATGACCTGAAACTCATGCCCTGAATCTCATGCCCTGAAACTCCTGCACTGAAACTCATGCCATGATTCTCATATCCTGAAACTCACGCCCTGAATTACATGGCCTGATACTCCTGCCCTGAAACTCATGCCCTGAATATCATGCCCTGAAACTCATGCCCTAAATCTCATACCCTGAAACATCTGCCCTGAAACTCATGCACTGAAACTCATGCCCCGAATCACATGCCCTCAAACTCCTGCCCTGAATCATCTGCCCAGAAACTCATGCCCTGAATCACATGCCCTGAAATTCCTGCCCTGACTCTCATGACCTGAAACTCATGTCCTGAATCTGATGCCCTGAAACTCCTGCCCTCAAACACATACAGTGAAACTCATGCCCTAAATCTCATACCCTGAAACATCTGCCCTGAAACTCATGCACTGAAACTCATGCCCTGAATCACATGCCCTCAAACTCCTGCCCTGAATCATCTGCCCAGAAATTCTTGCCCTGAATCACATGCCCTGAAATTCCTGCCCTGACTCTCATGACCTGAAACTCATGCCCTGAATCTCATGCCCTGAAACTCCTGCCCTCAAACACATACACTGAAACTCATGCACTGAAACTCATGCCCTGAATCTCATGCCTTGAAACTCCTGCCCTGAATCTCATGACCTGAAACTCATGTCCTGAATCTCATACCCTGAAATTCCTGCCCTGAAACTCATGCACTGAAACTCATGCCCTGAATCACATGCCCTAAAACTCCTGCCCTGAATCATCTGTCCAGAAACTCATTATCTGAATCTCATGCCCTGAAATTCCTGCCCTGAATCTCATGCCCTGAAACTCATGCCCTGAATCTCAAGCCGTGAAACTCCTGCCCTCAAACTCATGCACTGAAACTCATGCTCTGAATCTCCTGCACTGAAACACGTGCCCTAAAACACCTGCTTGAAACTCAGGCCCCGAATCTCATGCCTTGTATCTCCTGCCCTGAATCTTCTGCCTTCAAACTCATGCCCTGAATCTCATGCCCTCAAACTCTTGCACTGAAACACCTGCCCTAAAACACATGCCCTGAATGCCATGCCCTGAAATTCCTGCCCTGAAACTCATGCCCTGAATATCATGCCCTGAAACTCTTGCACTGAAACACCTACCCTAAAACTCATGCCCTGAATCTCATGCCCTGAAATTCCTGCCCTGAAACTCATGCCCTGAATCTCATGCCCAGAAACTCCTGCACTGAAACTCCTGCCATGAAACTCTTGCCCTGAATCTCATGCCCTGAAACTCCTGCCATGAAACTCCTGCCCTGAAATTGCTGCCCTGAATCTCAAGCCCTGAAACCACAGACCTGAAACTCATGCCCTGAAACTCTCGTCCTGAATCTCATGCCCTGAAACCTCTGCCCTCAAACTCATGCACTGACACTCATGCCCTGAATCTCCTGTCCTGAAACTCATGCCCTGAATCTCATACCCTGAATTTCATGCACTGAAACTCATCCCCTGAATGTTATGCTCCGAAACTCAAGCCCTGATTCTCCTGGCCTGAAACTCATGCCCTGAATTTCATAGCCTTAAACTCCTGCCCTGAATCACCTGCCCTGAAACTCATGCCCTGAATCTCATGCCTTGAAACTCCTGCCCTGAATCTCATGCCCTGAAACTCATGCATTGAATCTCATTGCCTGAAACTCATGTCCTGAATCTCATGCCCTGAAACTCCTGCCCTCAAACTCATGCACTGAAACTCATGCCCGGAATCTCATGCCTTCAAACTCCTGTCCTGAATCTCCTGCCCTGAAACTCCTGCACTGAAATACGTGCCCTAAAACACCTGCCTTGAAAGTCAAGCCCAGAATCTCATGCCCTGAATCTCCTGCCCTGAATCTCCTGCGTTGAAACTCATGCCCTGAATCTCATATCCTCAAATCTTGCACTGAAACACCTACCCTAAAACACATGCCCTGAATCTCATGCACTGACACTCATGCCCTGAACCTCATGCCCTGAAATTCAAGCCCTGAATCTCATGCACTGAAATTCATGCCCTAAATCTCATACCCTGAAACTCCTGCCCTGAAACTCATGCACTGAAACTCATGCCCTGAATCACATGCCCTAAAACTCCTGCCCTGAATCATCTGCACAGAAACTCATTATCCGTATCACATGCCCTGAAATTCCTACCCTGAATCTCATGCCCTGAAACTCATGCCCTGAAACTCATGCCCTGAATCTCATGCCTTGAAACTCCTGTCCTGAATCTCATGCCCTGAAACTCATGCCCTGAATCCCATGCCCTGAAACTCAAGCCCTGATTCTCCTGCCCTGAAACTGATGCCCTGAATCTCATGCCTTGAAACTCCTAACCTCAAACTCATGCACTGAAACTCACCCCTGAATTACATGCCCTTATTCTCCTGCCCTGAAACTCATGCCCTCAATCTCATGCCTTGAAACTTCTGCCCTGAAACTCATGCACTGAATCTCATGCGCTAAATCTCATGACCTTAAACTCAAGCCGAGAATCTCCTGCCCTGAAACTCATGCCCTGAATCTCATGCCCTGAAACTCTTGCACTGAAACACCTACCCTAAAACTCATGCCCTGAATCTCATGACCGGAATCTCATGCCGTGAAACTCATGTACTGAAACTCCTGCCCTGAAACTGATGCCCTGAATCTCATGCACTGAAATTTATGCCCTGAACCTCATGCCTTGAAAGTCAAGCCCAGAATCTCATGGGCTGAAACTCATGCCCTAAATCTCATACCCTGAAACTCCTGCCCTGAAACTCATGCACTGAAACTCATGCCCTGAATCACATGCCCTAAAACTCCTGCGCTGAATCATCTGCTCAGAAGCTCATTATCTGAATCACATGCCCTGAAATTCCTGCCCTGAATCTCATGCCCTGAAACTCATGCCCTGAATCTCATGCCCTGAAATTCCTGCCCTGAAACTCATGCACTGAAACTCATGCCCTGAATCACATGCCCTAAAACTCCTGCCCTGAATCATCTGTCCAGAAACTCATTATCTGAATCTCATGCCCTGAAATTCCTGCCCTGAATCTCATGCCCTGAAACTCATGCCCTGAATCTCAAGCCGTGAAACTCCTGCCCTCAAACTCATGCACTGAAACTCATTCTCTGAATCTCCTGCACTGAAACACGTGCCCTAAAACACCTGCTTGAAACTCAGGCCCCGAATCTCATGCCTTGTATCTCCTGCCCTGAATCTCCTGCCTTCAAACTCATGCCCTGAATCTCATGCCCTCAAACTCTTGCACTGAAACACCTGCCCTAAAACACATGCCCTGAATGCCATGCCCTGAAATTCCTGCCCTGAAACTCATGCCCTGAATATCATGCCCTGAAACTCTTGCACTGAAACACCTACCCTAAAACTCATGCCCTGAATCTCATGCCCTGAAATTCCTGCCCTGAAACTCATGCCCTGAATCTCATGCCCAGAAACTCCTGCACTGAAACTCCTGCCATGAAAGTCTTGCCCTGAATCTCATGCCCTGAAACTCCTGCCATGAAACTCCTGCCCTGAAATTGCTGCCCTGAATCTCAAGCCCTGAAACCACAGACCTGAAACTCATGCCCTGAAACTCTCGTCCTGAATCTCATGCCCTGAAACCCCTGCCCTCAAACTCATGCACTGACACTCATGCCCTGAATCTACTGTCCTGAAACTCATGCCCAAAATCTCATGCCCTGAATTTCATGCACTGAAACTCATCCCCTGAATGTTATGCTCCGAAACTCAAGCCCTGATTCTCCTGGCCTGAAACTCATGCCCTGAATTTCATAGCTTTAAACTCCTGCCCTGAATCACCTGCCCTGAAACTCATGCCCTGAATCTCATGCCTTGAACCTCCTGCCCTGAATCTCATGGCCTGAAACTCATGCCCTGAAACTTCTGCCCTGAAACTCATGCATTGAATCTCATCGCCTGAAACTCATGTCCTGAATCTCATGCCCTGAAACTCCTGCCCTCAAACTCATGCACTGAAACTCATGCCCGGAATCTCATGCCTTCAAACTCCTGTCCTGAATCTCATGCCCTGAAACTCATGCCCTGAATCTCATGCCCTGAAACTACTGCACTGAAACTGATGTCCTGAACCTCATGCCCTGAAACTGCTGCCCTGAATATCATGCCGTGAATCTCATATCCTCAAACTCATGCCCTGAATTACATGCCCTGAAACTCCTTCACTAAAACTCATGCCCTGAAACTCATGCCCTGAATCTCATGCCCTGAAACTTCTGCCCTGAAACTCATGCATTGAATCTCATGCGCTAAATCTCATGACCTTAAACTCAAGCCGTGAATCTCTTGCCCTGAAACTCATGCCCTGAATCTCAAGCTCTGAAACTCCCGCCCTGAAACTCATGCACTGAAAGACATGCCCTGAAACTCTTACACTGAAACTCTTGCACTGAAACACCTGCCCTGAATCTCCTGCCCTGAAACTGCTGCCCTGAATCTCAAGCCCTGAAACCACAGACCTGAAATCGATGCCCTGAAACTCATGTCGTGAATCTCAAGCCCTGAAACTCATGTCCTGAATCTCATACCCTGAAACTCATGCACTGAATCTCATACCGCGAAACTCATGTCCTGAATCTCATGCCCTGAAACTCCTGCCCTCAAACTCATGCACTGAAACTTATGCTCTGAATCTCATGCCTTCAAACTCCTGTCCTGAATCACATGCACTGAAACACCTGCCCTAAAACACATGCCCTGAATGTCATGCCCTGAAATTCCTGCCCTGAAACTCATGCCCTGAATATCATGCCCTGAAACTCTTGCACTGAAACACCAACCCTAAAACTCATGCCCTGAATCTCATGCCCTGAAATTCCTGCCGTGAAACTCATGCCCTGAATCTCATGCCCAGAAACTCCTGCACTGAAACTCCTGCCATGAAACTCTTGCCCTGAATCTCATGCCCTGAAACACCTGCCATGAAACTCCTGCCCTGAAATTGCTGCCCTGAATCTCAAGCCCTGAAACCACAAACCTGAAACTCATGCCCTGAAACTCTCGTCCTGAATCTCATGCCCTGCATCCCCTGCCCTCAATCTCATGCACTGACACTCATGCCCTGAATCTCCTGTCCTGAAACTCATGCCCTGAATCTCATGCCCTGAATTTCATGCATTGAAACTCATCCCCTGAATGTTATGCTCTGAAACTCAAGCCCTGATTCTCCTGGCCTGAAACTCATGCCCTGAATCTCATAGCCTTAAACTCCTGCCCTGAATCACCTGCCCTGAAACTCATGCCCTGAATCTCATGCCTTGAAACTCCTGCCCTGAATCTCTTTCCCTGAAACTCATGCCCTGAAACTTCTGCCCTGAAACTCATGCATTGAATCTCATTGCCTGAAACTCATGTCCTGAATCTCATGCCCTGAAACTCCTGCCCTCAAACTCATGCACTGAAACTCATGCCCGGAATCTCATGCCTTCAAACTCCTGTCCTGAATCTCATGCCCTGAAAGTCATGTCCTGATCATCATGCCCTGAAACTGCTGCCCTGAATATCATGCCATGAATCTCATATCCTCAAACTCATGCACTGAATTACATGCCCTGAAACTCCTTCACTGAAAGTCATGCCCTGAAACTCATGCATTAAATCTCAAGCTCTGAAACTCCTGCCCTGAAACTCATGCACTGAAAGACATGCCCTGAAACTCTTGCACTGAAACTCTTGCACTGAAACACCTGCCCTGAATCTCCTGCCCTGAAACTGCTGCCCTGAATCTCAAGCCCTGAAACCACAGAACTGAAACTCATGCCCTGAAACTCTCGTCCTGAATCTCATGCCCTGAAACCCCTGCCCTCAAACTCATGCACTGACACTCATGCCCTGAATCTACTGTCCTGAAACTCATGCCCAAAATCTCATGCCCTGAATTTCATGCACTGAAACTCATCCCCTGAATGTTATGCTCCGAAACTCAAGCCCTGATTCTCCTGGCCTGAAACTCATGCCCTGAATTTCATAGCCTTAAACTCCTGCCCTGAATCACCTGCCCTGAAACTCATGCCCTGAATCTCATGCCTTGAACCTCCTGCCCTGAATCTCATGCCCTGAAACTCAGGCCCTGAAACTTCTGCCCTGAAACTCATGCATTGAATCTCATCGCCTGAAACTCATGTCCTGAATCTCATGCCCTGAAACTCCTGCCCTCAAACTCATGCACTGAAACTCATGCCCGGAATCTCATGCCTTCAAACTCCTGTCCTGAATCTCATGCCCTGAAACTCATGCCCTGAATCTCATGCCCTGAAACTACTGCACTGAAACTCATGTCCTGAACCTCATGCCCTGAAACTGCTGCCCTGAATATCATGCCGTGAATCTCATATCCTCAAACTCATGCCCTGAATTACATGCCCTGAAACTCCTTCACTGAAACTCATGCCCTGAAACTCATGCCCTGAATCTCATGCCCTGAAACTTCTGCCCTGAAACTCATGCATTGAATCTCATGCGCTAAATCTCATGACCTTAAACTCAAGCCGTGAATCTCTTGCCCTGAAACTCATGCCCTGAATCTCAAGCTCTGAAACTCCCGCCCTGAAACTCATGCACTGAAAGACATGCCCTGAAACTCTTACACTGAAACTCTTGCACTGAAACACCTGCCCTGAATCTCCTGCCCTGAAACTGCTGCCCTGAATCTCAAGCCCTGAAACCACAGACCTGAAATCGATGCCCTGAAACTCATGTCGTGAATCTCAAGCCCTGAAACTCATGTCCTGAATCTCATACCCTGAAACTCATGTACTGAATCTCATGCCGCGAAACTCATGTCCTGAATCTCATGCCCTGAAACTCCTGCCCTCAAACTCATGCACTGAAACTTATGCTCTGAATCTCATGCCTTCAAACTCCTGTCCTGAATCACATGCACTGAAACACCTGCCCTAAAACACATGCACTGAATGTCATGCCCTGAAATTCCTGCCCTGAAACTCATGCCCTGAATATCATGCCCTGAAACTCTTGCACTGAAACACCAACCCTAAAACTCATGCCCTGAATCTCATGCCCTGAAATTCCTGCCGTGAAACTCATGCCCTGAATCTCATGCCCAGAAACTCCTGCACTGAAACTCCTGCCATGAAACTCTTGCCCTGAATCTCATGCCCTGAAACTCCTGCCATGAAACTCCTGCCCTGAAATTGCTGCCCTGAATCTCAAGCCCTGAAACCACAGACCTGAAACTCATGCCCTGAAACTCTCGTCCTGAATCTCATGCCCTGCATCCCCTGCCCTCAATCTCATGCACTGACACTCATGCCCTGAATCTCCTGTCCTGAAACTCATGCCCTGAATCTCATGCCCTGAATTTCATGCACTGAAACTCATCCCCTGAATGTTATGCTCTGAAACTCAAGCCCTGATTCTCCTGGCCTGAAACTCATGCCCTGAATCTCATAGCCTTAAACTCCTGCCCTGAATCACCTGCCCTGAAACTCATGCCCTGAATCTCATGCCTTGAAACTCCTGCCCTGAATCTCTTTCCCTGAAACTCATGCCCTGAAACTCCTGCACTTAAACTAATGCCGTGAATCTCATATCCTGACACTCACGCCCTGAATTACATGCCCTGAAACTCCTGCTCTGAAACTCATGTCCTGAAACTCATGCCCTGAATCTCATGCCCTGAAACTCAAGCCCTGATTCTCCTGCCCTGAAACTCATGCCCTGAATCTCATGCCCTGAAACTTCTGCCCTGAAAGTCATGCACTGAATCTCATGACCTTAAACTCAAGCCGTGAATCTCCTGCCCTGAAACTCATGCCCTGAATCTCATGCTCTGAAACTCATGCCCTGAATCTCATGCGTTGAAACTCCTGCCCTCAAACTCATGCACTGAAACTCATGCACTGAAACTCATGCCCTGAATCTCATGCCTTGAAACTCCTGCCTTGAATCTCATGCCCTGAAACTCATGCACTGAAACTCTTGCACTGAAGCACCTGCCCTGAATCTCCTGCACTGACTCTCATGCCCTGAAACTGCTGCCCTGAATCTCAAGCCCTGAAACCACAGACCTGAAACCCTTGCCCTAAATCTCATACCCTGAAACTCCTGCCCTGAAACTCATGCACTGAAAATCATGCCCTGAATCACATGCCCTAAAACTCCTGCCCTGAATCATCTGCCCAGAAACTCATGCCCTGAATCACATGCTCTAAAATCCCTGCACTGAATCTCATGCCCTGAAACTCATGCCCTGAATCTCATGCCTTGAAACTCCTGTCCTGAACCTCATGCCCTGAAACTCATGCCCTGAATCTCATGCCCTGAAACTCCTGCACTTAGACTGATGACATGAATCTCATATCCTGAAACTCACGCCCTGAATTACATGCCCGGAATCACCTGCCCTGAAATTCATACCTTGAATTTCATGCTCTGAATCTCCTGCCCTCAAGCTCATGCACTGAAACTCATGCCTTTAATCACATGCACTGAAACTCCTGCCCTGAATCTCCTGCCTTGAAACTCATGCCCTGAATCTCGTGCCCTGAAACTCCTGCCCTGAATCACCTGCTCTGAAACTCTTGCCCTGAATCTCATGCCCTACAACTCCTGCACTGAAACTCCTGCCCTGAAATGCATGCCCAGAATCTGATGCCCTGAATCTCATGCTATGAAACTCCTGCACTGAAACTCCTGCCCTGAATCTCCTGCCCTGAAACTCATGCCCTGAATCTCATGTCCTGAATCTCATGCTCTGAAACTCCTGCAATGAAACTCCTGCCCTGAATCTCCTGTCTTGAAACTCATGCCCTGAATCTCATGTCCTGAAACTCATGCCCTAAATCTCATCCCCTGAAACTGCTGCCCTGAATCTCAAGCCCTGAAACCACAGACCTGAAAGGCACGCCCTGAAACTCATGTCCTGAATATCATGCCCTGAAACTCCTGCCCTGAATCTCATGCCGTGAAACTCCTGTTCTCAAACTCATGCCCTGAAACTCATGCCCTGAATATCATGCCCTGATACTCATACACTGAATCTCCTGCCCTGAAACACATGCCCTAAATCTCATACCCTGAAACTCCTGCCCTGAAACTCATGCTCTGAAACCAATGCCCTGAATCACATGCCCTAAAACTGCTGCCCTGAATCATCTGCCCAGAAACTCATGCCCTGAATCAAATGCCCTAAAATTCCTGCTCTGAATCTCATGCCCTGAAACTCCTGCCCTCAAACTCATACACTGAAACTCATGCACTGAAACTCATGCCCTGAATCTCATGCCTTGAAACTTCTGTCCTGATTCTCATGCCCTGAAAGTCATGCCCTGAATCTCATGCCCTGAAGCTCCTGCACTGAAACTGATGCCATGAATCTCATATCCTGAAACTCACGCCCTGAATTACATGCCCTGAATCACCTGCCCTGAAATTCATGCCCTGAATCTCATGCCTTGAATCACATGCCCTGAAACTCCTGCCCTGAATCTCCTGCCCTGAAGCTCATGCCCTGAATTTCATGCTCTGAAACTCCTGCCTTCAAGCTCATGCACTGAAACTCATGCCTTTAATCACGTGCCCTAAAATTCATGCACTGAATCTCATACCCTGAAACTCATGCCCTGAATCTCATGCCCTGAAAATCCTACCCACAAACTCTTACACTGAAACTCATGCACTGAAACTCATGCCCTGAATCTCATGCCTTGAAACTCCTGACCTGAATCTCATGCCCTGAAACTCATGCCCTGAATCTCATGCCCTGAAACTCCTGCACTGAAACTGATGCCATGAATCTCATATCCTGAAACTCACACACTGAATTACATGCCCTGAATCACCTGCCCTGAAATTCATGCCTTGAATCACATGCCCTGAAACTCCTGCACTGAATCTCCTGCCCTGAAACTCATGCCCTGAATTTCATGCTCTGAAACTCCTGCCCTCAAGCTCATGCACTGAAACTCATGCCTTTAATCACATGCACTGAAACTCCTGCCCTGAATCTCCTGCCTTGAAACTCTTGCTCTGAATCTCATGCTCTGGAACTCCTGCACTGAAACTCCTGCCCTGAATCTCCTGCCTTGAAACTCATGCCCTGAATCTCGTGCCCTGAAACTCCTGCCCTGAATCACCTGCCCTGAAACTCTTGCCCTGAATCTCATGCCCTACAACTCCTGCATTGAAACTCCTGCCCTGAAACGCATGCCCAGAATCTGATGCCCTGAATCTCATGCTATGAAACTCATGCACTGAAACTCCTGCGCTGAATCTCCTGCCCTGAAACTCATGCCCTGAAACTCATGTCCTGAATCTCATGCCCTGAAACTCCTGCCCTCAAACTCATGCACTGAAATTTATGCTCTGAATCTCATGCCTTCAAACTCCTGTCCTGAATCACATGCCCTGAAACTCATGCCCTGAATCTCATGCCCTCAAACTCTTGCACTGAAACACCTGCCCTAAAACACATGCCCTGAATGTCATGCCCTGAAATTCCTGCCCTCAAACTCATGCCCTGAATCTCATGCCCTAAAACTCTTGCACTGAAACACCTACCCTAAAACTCATGCCCTGAATCTCATGCCCTGAAGCTCATGCCGTGAAACTCATGCACTGAAACTCCTGCCCTGAAACTGATGCCCTGAAACTCATGCCCTGAACCTCATGCCCTGAAACTCAAGCCCTGAATCTCATGCACTGAAACTCATGCTCTAAATCTCATACCCTGAAACTCCTGCCCTGAAACTCATGCACTGAAACTCATGCCCTTAATCACATGCCCTAAAACTCCTGCCCTGAATCATCTGCCCAGAAACTCATTATCTGAATCGCATGCCCTGAAATTCCTGCCCTGAATCTCATGCCCTGAAACTCATGCCCTGAATCTCATGCCTTGAAACCCCTGCCCTCAAACTCATGCACTGAAACTCATGCACTGAATCTCATGCCCCGAATCTCATGCCTTGACTCTCCTGCCTTGAAACTCTTGCTCTGAATCTCATGCTCTGGAACTCCTGCACTGAAACTCCTGCCCTGAATCTTCTGCCTTGAAACTCATGCCCTGAATCTCGTGCCCTGAAACTCCTGCCCTGAATCACCTGCTCTGAAACTCTTGCCCTGAATCTCATGCCCTACAACTCCTGCATTGAAACTCTTGCCCTGAAACGCATGCCCAGAATCTGATGCCCTGAATCTCATGCTATGAAACTCATGCACTGAAACTCCTGCGCTGAATCTCCTGCACTGAAACTCATGCCCTGAAACTCATGTCCTGAATCTCATGCCCTGAAACTCCTGCCCTCAAACTCATGCACTGAAATTTATGCTCTGAATCTCATGCCTTGAAACTCCTGTCCTGAATCACATGCCCTGAAACTCATGCCCTGAATCTCATGCCCTCAAACTCTTGCACTGAAACACCTGCCCTAAAACACATGCCCTGAATGTCATGCCCTGAAATTCCTGCCCTGAAACTCATGCCCTGAATCTCATGCCCTGAAACTCTTGCACTGAAACACCTACCCTAAAACTCATGCCCTGAATCTCATGCCCTGAAGCTCATGCCGTGAAACTCATGCACTGAAACTCCTGCCCTGAAACTCATGCCCTGAATCTCAGGCACTGAAACTCATGCCCTGAACCTCATGCCCTGAAACTCAAGCCCTGAATCTCATGCACTGAAACTCATGCTCTAAATCTCATACCCTGAAACTCCTGCCCTGAAACTCATGCACTGAAACTCATGCCCTTAATCACATGCCCTAAAACTCCTGCCCTGAATCATCTGCCCAGAAACTCATTATCTGAATCGCATGCCCTGAAATTCCTGCCCTGAATCTCATGCCCTGAAACTCATGCCCTGAATCTCATGCCTTGAAACCCCTGCCCTCAAACTCATGCACTGAAACTCATGCACTGAATCTCATGCCCCGAATCTCATGCCTTGAATCTCCTGCCTTGAATCTCATGCCCTGAAACTCATGCCCTGAATCTCATGCCCTGAAACTCCTGCACTTAAACTAAAGCCATGAATCTCATATCCTGACACTCACGCCCTGAATTACATGCCCTGAAGCTCCTGCCCTGAAACTCATGTCCTGAAACTCATGCTCTGAATCTCATGCCCTGAAACTCAAGCCATGATTCTCCTGCCCTGAAACTCATGCCCTGAATCTCATGCCCTGAAAATTCTGCCCTGAAAGTCATGCACTGAATCTCATGACCTTAAACTCAAGCCGTGAATCTCCTGCCCTGAAACTCCTGCCCTGAAACTCATGCATTGAAGGTCATGCCCTGAAACTCTTGCACTGACACTCTTGCACTGAAACACCTGCCCTGAATCTCCTGCACTGAATCTCATGCCCTCAAACTGCTGCCCTGAATCTCAAGCCCTGAAACCACAGACCTGAAAACCATGCCCTGAAACTCATGTCCTGAATCTCATGCCCTGAAACTCATGCCCTGAATCTCATGCCGTGAAACTCCAGCCCTCAAACTCATGCCCTGAAACTCATGCCCTGATACTCAAACACTGAATCTCCTGCCCTGAAACACATGCCCTAAATCTCTATCCCTGAAACTCCTGCCCTGAAACTCATGCACTGAAACTCATGCCCTGAACCACATGCCCTAAAACTCCTGCCCTGAATCATCTGCCCAGAAACTCATGCCCTAAATCACATGCCCTAAAATCCCTGCACTGAATCTCATGCCCTGAAACTCATGCCCTGAATCTCATGCCCTGAAACTCCTACCCTCAAATTCATACACTGAAACTCATGCACTGAAACTCATGCCCTGTATCTGATGCCTTGAAACTCCTGTCCTGAATCTCATGCCCTGAAAATCATGCCCTGAATCTCATGCCCTGAAACTCCTGCACTGAAACTGATGCCATGAATCTCATATCCTGAAACTCACGCCCTGAATTACATGCCCTGAATCACCTGCCCTGAAATTCATGCCTTGAATCACATGCCCTGAAACTCATGCCCTGAATCTCATGCCCTGAAACTCCTACCCTCAAACTCATACACTGAAACTCATGCACTGAAACTCATGCCCTGAATCTCATGCCTTGAAACTCCTGCGCTGAATCTCCTGCCCTGAAACTCATGCCCTGAAACTCATGTCCTGAATCTCATGCCCTGAAACTCCTGCCCTCAAACTCATGCACTGAAATTTATGCTCTGAATCTCATGCCTTCAAACTCCTGTCCTGAATCACATGCCCTGAAACTCATGCCCTGAATCTCATGCCCTCAAACTCTTGCACTGAAACACCTGCCCTAAAACACATGCCCTGAATGTCATGCCCTGAAATTCCTGCCCTGAAACTCATGCCCTGAATCTCATGCCCTGAAACTCTTGCACTGAAACACCTACCCTAAAACTCATGCCCTGAATCTCATGCCCTGAAGCTCATGCCGTGAAACTCATGCACTGAAACTCCTGCCCTGAAACTGATGCCCTGAATCTCATGCACTGAAACTCATGCCCTGAACCTCATGCCCTGAAACTCAAGCCCTGAATCTCATGCACTGAAACTCATGCTCTAAATCTCATACCCTGAAACTCCTGCCCTGAAACTCATGCACTGAAACTCATGCCCTTAATCACATGCCCTAAAACTCCTGACCTGAATCATCTGCCCAGAAACTCATTATCTGAATCACATGCCCTGAAATTCCTGCCCTGAATCTCATGCCCTGAAACTCATGCCCTGAATCTCATGCCTTGAAACTCCTGCCCTCAAACTCATGCACTGAAACTCATGCACTGAATCTCATGCCCCGAATCTCATGCCTTGAAACTCCTGCCTTGAATCTCATGCCCTGAAACTCATGCCCTGAATCTCATGCCCTGAAACTCCTGCACTTAAACTAATGCCATGAATCTCATATCCTGACACTCACGCCCTGAATTACATGCCCTGAAGCTCCTGCCCTGAAACTCATGTCCTGAAACTCATGCTCTGAATCTCATGCTCTGAAACTCATGCCCTGAATCTCATGCCTTGAAACTCCTGCCCTCAAACTCATGCACTGAAACTCATGCACTGAAACTCATGCCCTGAATCTCATGCCTTGAAACTCCTGCCTTGAATCTCATGCCCTGAAACTCATGCACTGAATCTCTTGCACTAAAGCACCAGCCCTGAATCTCCTGCACTGAATCTCATGCCCTGAAACTGCTGCCCTGAATCTCAAGCCCTGAAACCACAGACCTGAAACCCATGCCCTAAATCTCATACCCTGAATCTCCTGCCCTGAAACTCATGCACTGAAACTCATGCCATGAATCACATGCCCTAAAACTCCTGCCCTGAATCATCTGCCCAGAAACTCATGCCCTGAATCACATGCCCTAAAATCCCTGCACTGAATCTCATGCCCTGAAACTCATGCCCTGAATCTCATGCCCTGAAACTCCTACCCTCAAACTCATACACTGAAACTCATGCACTGAAACTCATGCCCTGAATCTCATGCCTTGAAACTCCTGTCCTGAACCTCATGCCCTGAAACTCATGCCCTGAATCTCATGCCCTGAACCTCCTGCACTGAGACTGATGACATGAATCTCATATCCTGAAACTCACGCCCTGAATTACATGCCCGGAATCACCTGCCCTGAAATTCATGCCTTGAATCACATGCCCTGAAACTCCTGCACTGAATCTCCTGCCCTGAAACTCATGCCCTGAATTTCATGCTCTGAAACTCCTGCCCTCAAGCTCATGCACTGAAACTCATGCCTTTAATCACATGCACTGAAACTCCTGCCCTGAATCTCCTGCCTTGAAACTCTTGCTCTGAATCTCATGCTCTGGAACTCCTGCACTGAAACTCCTGCCCTGAATCTCCTGCCTTGAAACTCATGCCCTGAATCTCGTGCCCTGAAACTCCTGCCCTGAATCACCTGCCCTGAAACTCTTGCCCTGAATCTCATGCCCTACAACTCCTGCATTGAAACTCCTGCCCTGAAACGCATGCCCAGAATCTGATGCCCTGAATCTCATGCTATGAAACTCATGCACTGAAACTCCTGCGCTGAATCTCCTGCCCTGAAACTCATGCCCTGAAACTCATGTCCTGAATCTCATGCCCTGAAACTCCTGCCCTCAAACTCATGCACTGAAATTTATGCTCTGAATCTCATGCCTTCAAACTCCTGTCCTGAATCACATGCCCTGAAACTCATGCCCTGAATCTCATGCCCTCAAACTCTTGCACTGAAACACCTGCCCTAAAACACATGCCCTGAATGTCATGCCCTGAAATTCCTGCCCTCAAACTCATGCCCTGAATCTCATGCCCTAAAACTCTTGCACTGAAACACCTACCCTAAAACTCACGCCCTGAATCTCATGCCCTGAAGCTCATGCCGTGAAACTCATGCACTGAAACTCCTGCCCTGAAACTGATGCCCTGAAACTCATGCCCTGAACCTCATGCCCTGAAACTCAAGCCCTGAATCTCATGCACTGAAACTCATGCTCTAAATCTCATACCCTGAAACTCCTGCCCTGAAACTCATGCACTGAAACTCATGCCCTTAATCACATGCCCTAAAACTCCTGCCCTGAATCATCTGCCCAGAAACTCATTAACTGAATCGCATGCCCTGAAATTCCTGCCCTGAATCTCATGCCCTGAAACTCATGCCCTGAATCTCATGCCTTGAAACCCCTGCCCTCAAACTCATGCACTGAAACTCATGCACTGAATCTCATGCCCCGAATCTCATGCCTTGACTCTCCTGCCTTGAAACTCTTGCTCTGAATCTCATGCTCTGGAACTCCTGCACTGAAACTCCTGCCCTGAATCTTCTGCCTTGAAACTCATGCCCTGAATCTCGTGCCCTGAAACTCCTGCCCTGAATCACCTGCTCTGAAACTCTTGCCCTGAATCTCATGCCCTACAACTCCTGCATTGAAACTCTTGCCCTGAAACGCATGCCCAGAATCTGATGCCCTGAATCTCATGCTATGAAACTCATGCACTGAAACTCCTGCGCTGAATCTCCTGCACTGAAACTCATGCCCTGAAACTCATGTCCTGAATCTCATGCCCTGAAACTCCTGCCCTCAAACTCATGCACTGAAATTTATGCTCTGAATCTCATGCCTTGAAACTCCTGTCCTGAATCACATGCCCTGAAACTCATGCCCTGAATCTCATGCCCTCAAACTCTTGCACTGAAACACCTGCCCTAAAACACATGCCCTGAATGTCATGCCCTGAAATTCCTGCCCTGAAACTCATGCCCTGAATCTCATGCCCTGAAACTCTTGCACTGAAACACCTACCCTAAAACTCATGCCCTGAATCTCATGCCCTGAAGCTCATGCCGTGAAACTCATGCACTGAAACTCCTGCCCTGAAACTCATGCCCTGAATCTCATGCACTGAAACTCATGCCCTGAACCTCATGCCCTGAAACTCAAGCCCTGAATCTCATGCACTGAAACTCATGCTCTAAATCTCATACCCTGAAACTCCTGCCCTGAAACTCATGCACTGAAACTCATGCCCTTAATCACATGCCCTAAAACTCCTGCCCTGAATCATCTGCCCAGAAACTCATTATCTGAATCGCATGCCCTGAAATTCCTGCCCTGAATCTCATGCCCTGAAACTCATGCCCTGAATCTCATGCCTTGAAACCCCTGCCCTCAAACTCATGCACTGAAACTCATGCACTGAATCTCATGCCCCGAATCTCATGCCTTGAATCTCCTGCCTTGAATCTCATGCCCTGAAACTCATGCCCTGAATCTCATGCCCTGAAACTCCTGCACTTAAACTAAAGCCATGAATCTCATATCCTGACACTCACGCCCTGAATTACATGCCCTGAAGCTCCTGCCCTGAAACTCATGTCCTGAAACTCATGCTCTGAATCTCATGCCCTGAAACTCAAGCCATGATTCTCCTGCCCTGAAACTCATGCCCTGAATCTCATGCCCTGAAAATTCTGCCCTGAAAGTCATGCACTGAATCTCATGACCTTAAACTCAAGCCGTGAATCTCCTGCCCTGAAACTCCTGCCCTGAAACTCATGCATTGAAGGTCATGCCCTGAAACTCTTGCACTGACACTCTTGCACTGAAACACCTGCCCTGAATCTCCTGCACTGAATCTCATGCCCTCAAACTGCTGCCCTGAATCTCAAGCCCTGAAACCACAGACCTGAAAACCATGCCCTGAAACTCATGTCCTGAATCTCATGCCCTGAAACTCATGCCCTGAATCTCATGCCGTGAAACTCCAGCCCTCAAACTCATGCCCTGAAACTCATGCCCTGATACTCAAACACTGAATCTCCTGCCCTGAAACACATGCCCTAAATCTCTATCCCTGAAACTCCTGCCCTGAAACTCATGCACTGAAACTCATGCCCTGAACCACATGCCCTAAAACTCCTGCCCTGAATCATCTGCCCAGAAACTCATGCCCTAAATCACATGCCCTAAAATCCCTGCACTGAATCTCATGCCCTGAAACTCATGCCCTGAATCTCATGCCCTGAAACTCCTACCCTCAAATTCATACACTGAAACTCATGCACTGAAACTCATGCCCTGTATCTGATGCCTTGAAACTCCTGTCCTGAATCTCATGCCCTGAAAATCATGCCCTGAATCTCATGCCCTGAAACTCCTGCACTGAAACTGATGCCATGAATCTCATATCCTGAAACTCACGCCCTGAATTACATGCCCTGAATCACCTGCCCTGAAATTCATGCCTTGAATCACATGCCCTGAAACTCATGCCCTGAATCTCATGCCCTGAAACTCCTACCCTCAAACTCATACACTGAAACTCATGCACTGAAACTCATGCCCTGAATCTCATGCCTTGAAACTCCTGCGCTGAATCTCCTGCCCTGAAACTCATGCCCTGAAACTCATGTCCTGAATCTCATGCCCTGAAACTCCTGCCCTCAAACTCATGCACTGAAATTTATGCTCTGAATCTCATGCCTTCAAACTCCTGTCCTGAATCACATGCCCTGAAACTCATGCCCTGAATCTCATGCCCTCAAACTCTTGCACTGAAACACCTGCCCTAAAACACATGCCCTGAATGTCATGCCCTGAAATTCCTGCCCTGAAACTCATGCCCTGAATCTCATGCCCTGAAACTCTTGCACTGAAACACCTACCCTAAAACTCATGCCCTGAATCTCATGCCCTGAAGCTCATGCCGTGAAACTCATGCACTGAAACTCCTGCCCTGAAACTGATGCCCTGAATCTCATGCACTGAAAATCATGCCCTGAACCTCATGCCCTGAAACTCAAGCCCTGAATCTCATGCACTGAAACTCATGCTCTAAATCTCATACCCTGAAACTCCTGCCCTGAAACTCATGCACTGAAACTCATGCCCTTAATCACATGCCCTAAAACTCCTGACCTGAATCATCTGCCCAGAAACTCATTATCTGAATCACATGCCCTGAAATTCCTGCCCTGAATCTCATGCCCTGAAACTCATGCCCTGAATCTCATGCCTTGAAACTCCTGCCCTCAAACTCATGCACTGAAACTCATGCACTGAATCTCATGCCCCGAATCTCATGCCTTGAAACTCCTGCCTTGAATCTCATGCCCTGAAACTCATGCCCTGAATCTCATGCCCTGAAACTCCTGCACTTAAACTAATGCCATGAATCTCATATCCTGACACTCACGCCCTGAATTACATGCCCTGAAGCTCCTGCCCTGAAACTCATGTCCTGAAACTCATGCTCTGAATCTCATGCTCTGAAACTCATGCCCTGAATCTCATGCCTTGAAACTCCTGCCCTCAAACTCATGCACTGAAACTCATGCACTGAAACTCATGCCCTGAATCTCATGCCTTGAAACTCCTGCCTTGAATCTCATGCCCTGAAACTCATGCACTGAATCTCTTGCACTAAAGCACCAGCCCTGAATCTCCTGCACTGAATCTCATGCCCTGAAACTGCTGCCCTGAATCTCAAGCCCTGAAACCACAGACCTGAAACCCATGCCCTAAATCTCATACCCTGAATCTCCTGCCCTGAAACTCATGCACTGAAACTCATGCCATGAATCACATGCCCTAAAACTCCTGCCCTGAATCATCTGCCCAGAAACTCATGCCCTGAATCACATGCCCTAAAATCCCTGCACTGAATCTCATGCCCTGAAACTCATGCCCTGAATCTCATGCCCTGAAACTCCTACCCTCAAACTCATACACTGAAACTCATGCACTGAAACTCATGCCCTGAATCTCATGCCTTGAAACTCCTGTCCTGAACCTCATGCCCTGAAACTCATGCCCTGAATCTCATGCCCTGAACCTCCTGCACTGAGACTGATGACATGAATCTCATATCCTGAAACTCACGCCCTGAATTACATGCCCGGAATCACCTGCCCTGAAATTCATGCCTTGAATTTCATGCTCTGAATCTCCTGCCCTCAAGCTCATGCACTGAAACTCATGCCTTTAATCACATGCACTGAAACTCCTGCCCTGAATCTCCTGCCTTGAAACTCTTGCTCTGAATCTCATGCTCTGGAACTCCTTCACTGAAACTCCTGCCCTGAATCTCCTGCCTTGAAACTCATGCCCTGAATCTCGTGCCCTGAAACTCCTGCCCTGAATCACCTGCTCTGAAACTCTTGCCCTGAATCTCATGCCCTACAACTCCTGCACTGAAACTCCTTCCCTGAAATGCATGCCCAGAATCTGATGCCCTGAATATCATGCTATGAAACTCCTGCACTGAAACTCCTGCCCTGAATCTCCTGCCCTGAAACTCATGTCCTGAATCTCATGTCCTGAATCTCATGCTCTGAAACTCCTGCAATGAAACTCCTGCCCTGAATCTCCTGTCTTGAAACTCATGCCCTGAATCTCATGTCCTGAAACTCATGCCCTAAATCTCATCCCCTGAAACTGCTGCCCTGAATCTCAAGCCCTGAAACCACAGACCTGAAACGCACGCCCTGAAACTCATGTCCTGAATATCATGCCCTGAAACTCCTGCCCTGAATATCATGCCCTGATACTCAAACACTGAATCTCCTGCCCTGAAACACATGCCCTAAATCTCATACCCTGAAACTCCTGCCCTGAAACTCATGCTGTGAAACCAATGCCCTGAATCACATGCCCTAAAACTCCTGCCCTGAATCATCTGCCCAGAAACTCATGCCCTGAATCAAATGCCCTAAAATTCCTGCTCTGAATCTCATGCCCTGAAACTCCTGCCCTCAAACTCATACACTGAAACTCATGCACTGAAACTCATGCCCTGAATCTCATGCCTTGAAACTCCTGTCCTGATTCTCATGCCCTGAAACTCATGCCCTGAAGCTCCTGCACTGAAACTGATGCCATGAATCTCATATCCTGAAACTCACGCCCTGAATAACATGCCCTGAATCACCTGCCCTGAAATTCATGCCCTGAATCTCATGCCTTGAATCACATGCCCTGAAACTCCTGCCCTGAATCTCCTGCCCTGAAACTCATGCCCTGAATTTCATGCTCTGAAACTCTTGCCTTCAAGCTCATGCACTGAAACTCATGCCTTTAATCACATGCCCTAAAATTCATGCACTGAATCTCATGCCCTGAAACTCATGCCCTGAATCTCATGCCCTGAAAATCCTACCCACAAACTCTTACACTGAAACTCATGCACTGAAACTCATGCCCTGAATCTCATGCCTTGAAACTCCTGACCTGAATCTCATGCCCTGAAACTCATGCCCTGAATCTCATGCCCTGAAACTCCTGCACTGAAACTGATGCCATGAATCTCATATCCTGAAACTCACACCCTGAATGACATGCCCTGAATCACCTGCCCTGAAATTCATGCCTTGAATCACATGCCCTGAAACTCATGCCCTGAATTTCATGCTCTGAAACTCCTGCCCTCAGGCTCATGCACTGAAACTCATGCCTTTAATCACATGCACTGAAACTCCTGCCCTGAATCTCCTGCCTTGAAACTCTTGCTCTGAATCTCATGCTCTGGAACTCCTGCACTGAAACTCCTGCCCTGAATCTCCTGCCTTGAAACTCATGCCCTGAATCTCGTGCCCTGAAACTCCTGCCCTGAATCACCTGCTCTGAAACTCTTGCCCTGAATCTCATGCCCTACAACTCCTGCATTGAAACTCCTGCCCTGAAACGCATGCCCAGAATCTGATGCCCTGAATCTCATGCTATGAAACTCATGCACTGAAACTCCTGCGCTGAATCTCCTGCCCTGAAACTCATGCCCTGAAACTCATGTCCTGAATCTCATGCCCTGAAACTCCTGCCCTCAAACTCATGCACTGAAATTTATGCTCTGAATCTCATGCCTTCAAACTCCTGTCCTGAATCACATGCC
Organism: Mobula birostris; assembly: GCF_030028105.1. NCBI lineage: Eukaryota > Metazoa > Chordata > Chondrichthyes > Myliobatiformes > Myliobatidae > Mobula > Mobula birostris. Next base: position 83,177 of record NW_027274626.1, read on the forward strand.
CTGAAACTCATGCCCTGAATCTCATGCCCTCAAACTCTTGCACTGAAACACCTGCCCTAAAACACATGCCCTGAATGTCATGCCCTGAAATTCCTGCCCTCAAACTCATGCCCTGAATCTCATGCCCTGAAACTCTTGCACTGAAACACCTACCCTAAAACTCATGCCCTGAATCTCATGCCCTGAAGCTCATGCCGTGAAACTCATGCACTGAAACTCCTGCCCTGAAACTGATGCCCTGAATCTCATGCACTGAAACTCATGCCCTGAACCTCATTCCCTGAAACTCAAGCCCTGAATCTCATGCACTGAAACTCATGCTCTAAATCTCATACCCTGAAACTCCTGCCCTGAAACTCATGCACTGAAACTCATGCCCTTAATCACATGCCCTAAAATTCCTGCCCTGAATTATCTGCCCAGAAACTCATTATCTGAATCGCATGCCCTGAAATTCCTGCCCTGAATCTCATGCCCTGAAACTCATGCCCTGAATCTCATGCCTTGAAACCCCTGCCCTCAAACTCATGCACTGAAACTCATGCACTGAATCTCATGCCCCGAATCTCATGCCTTGAATCTCCTGCCTTGAATCTCATGCCCTGAAACTCATGCCCTGAATCTCATGCCCTGAAACTCCTGCACTTAAACTAATGCCATGAATCTCATATCCTGACACTCACGCCCTGAATTACATGCCCTGAAGCTCCTGCCCTGAAACTCATGTCCTGAAACTCATGCTCTGAATCTCATGCCCTGAAACTCAAGCCATGATTCTCCTGCCCTGAAACTCATGCCCTGAATCTCATGCCCTGATTCTTCTGCCCTGAAAGTCATGCACTGAATCTCATGACCTTAAACTCAAGCCGTGAATCTCCTGCCCTGAAACTCATGCCCTGAATCTCATGCTCTGAAACTCCTTCCCTGAAACTCATGCATTGAAAGACATGCCCTGAAACTCTTGCACTGACACTCTTGCACTGAAACACCTGCCCTGAATCTCCTGCTCTGAATCTCATGCCCTCAAACTGCTGCGCTGAATCTCAAGCCCTGAAACCACAGACCTGAAACCCATGCCCTGTAACTCATGTCCTGAATCTCATGCCCTGAAACTCATGCCCTGAATCTCATGCCGTGAAGCTCCAGCCCTCAAACTCATGCCCTGAAACTCATGCCCTGAATATCATGCCCTGATACTCAAACACTGAATCTCCTGCCCTGAAACACATGCCCTAAATCTCTATCCCTGAAACTCCTGCCCTGAAACTCATGCACTGAAACTCATGCCCTGAACCACATGCCCTAAAACTCCTGCCCTGAATCATCTGCCCAGAAACTCATGCCCTGAATCGCATGCCCTAAAATCCCTGCACTGAATCTCATGCCCTGAAACTCATGCCCTGAATCTCATGCCCTGAAACTCCTACCCTCAAATTCATACACTGAAACTCATGCACTGAAACTCATACCCTGAATCTGATGCCTTGAAACTCCTGTCCTGAATCTCATGCCCTGAAAACCAGGCCCTGAATCTCATGCCCTGAAACTCCTGCACTGAAACTGATGCCATGAATCTCATATCCTGAAACTCACGCCCTGAATTACATGCCCTGAATCACCTGCCCTGAAACTCATGCCCTGAATCTCATGCCCTGAAACTCCTACCCTCAAACTCATACACTGAAACTCATGCACTGAAACTCATGCCCTGAATCTCATGGCTTGAAACTCCTGCGCTGAATCTCCTGCCCTGAAACTCATGCCCTGAAACTCATGTCCTGAATCTCATGCCCTGAAACTCCTGCCCTCAAACTCATGCACTGAAATTTATGCTCTGAATCTCATGCCTTCAAACTCCTGTCCTGAATCACATGCCCTGAAACTCATGCCCTGAATCTCATGCCCTCAAACTCTTGCACTGAAACACCTGCCCTAAAACACATGCCCTGAATGTCATGCCCTGAAATTCCTGCCCTGAAACTCATGCCCTGAATCTCATGCCCTGAAACTCTTGCACTGAAACACCTACCCTAAAACTCATGCCCTGAATCTCATGCCCTGAAGCTCATGCCGTGAAACTCATGCACTGAAACTCCTGCCCTGAAACTGATGCCCTGAATCTCATGCACTGAAACTCATGCCCTGAACCTCATGCCCTGAAACTCATGCCTTGAAACCCCTGCCCTCAAACTCATGAACTGAAACTCATGCACTGAATCTCATGCCCCGAATCTCATGCCTTGAAACTCCTGCCTTGAATCTCATGCCCTGAAACTCATGCCCTGAATCTCATGCCCTGAAACTCCTACCCTCAAACTCATACACTGAAACTCATGCACTGAATCTCATGCCCTGAAACTGCTGCCCTGAATCTCAAGCTCTGAAACCACAGACCTGAAACCCCTGCCCTAAATCTCATACCCTGAAACTCCTGCCCTGAAACTCATGCACTGAAACTCATGCCATGAATCACATGCCCTAAAACTCCTGCCCTGAATCATCTGCCCAGAAACTCATGCCCTGAATCACATGCCCTAAAATCCCTGCACTGAATCTCATGCCCTGAAACTCATGCCCTGAATCTCATGCCCTGAAACTCCTACCCTCAAACTCATACACTGAAACTCATGCACTGAAACTCATGCCCTGAATCTCATGCCTTGAAACTCCTGTCCTGAACCTCATGCCCTGAAACTCATGCCCTGAATCTCATGCCCTGAACCTGCTGCACTGAGACTGATGACATGAATCTCATATCCTGAAACTCACGCCCTGAATTACATGCCCGGAATCACCTGCCCTGAAATTCATGCCTTGAATTTCATTCTCTGAATCTCCTGCCCTCAAGCTCATGCACTGAAACTCATGCCTTTAATCACATGCACTGAAACTCCTGCCCTGAATCTCCTGCCTTGAAACTCTTGCTCTGAATTTCATGCTCTGGAACTCCTTCACTGAAACTCCTGCCCTGAATCTCCTGCCTTGAAAACTCATGCCCTGAATCTCGTGCCCTGAAACTCCTGCCCCTAAATCACCTGCTCTGAAACTCTTGCCCAGAATCTCATGCCCTACAACTCCTGCACTGAAACTCCTGCCCTGAAACGCATGCCCAGAATCTGATGCCCTGAATCTCATGCTATGAAACTCCTGCACAGAAACTCCTGCCCTGAATCTCCTGCCCTGAAACTCATGTCCTGAAACTCATGTCCTGAATCTCATGCTCTGAAACTCCTGCAATGAAACTCCTGCCCTGAATCTCCTGTCTTGAAACTCATGCCCTGAACCTCATGTCCTGAAACTCATGCCCTAAATCTCATCCCCTGAAACTGCTGCCCTGAATCTCAAGCCCTGAAACCACAGACCAGAAACGCACGCCCTGAAACTCATGTCCTGAATATCATGCCCTGAAACTCCTGCCCCTGAATATCATGCCCTGATACTCAAACACTGAATCTCCTGCCCTGAAACACATGCCCTAAATCTCATACCCTGAAACTCCTGCCCTGAAACTCATGCTGTGAAACCAATGCCCTGAATCACATGCCCTAAAACTCCTGCCCTGAATCATCTGCCCAGAAACTCATGCCCTGAATCAAGTGCCCTAAAATTCCTGCTCTGAATCTCATGCCCTGAAACTCCTGCCCTCAAACTCATACACTGAAACTCATGCACTGAAACTCATGCCCTGAATCTCATGCCTTGAAACTCCTGTCCTGATTCTCATGCCCTGAAACTCATGCCCTGAATCTCATGCCCTGAAGCTCCTGCACTGAAACTGATGCCATGAATCTCATATCCTGAAACTCACGCCCTGAATAACATGCCCTGAATCACCTGCCCTGAAATTCATGCCCCTGAATCTCATGCCTTGAATCACATGCCCTGAAACTTCTGCCCTGAATCTCCTGCCCTGAAACTCATGCCCTGAATTTCATGCTCTGAAACTCCTGCCTTCAAGCTCATGCACTGAAACTCATGCCTTTAATCACATGCCCTAAAATTCATGCACTGAATCTCATGCCCTGAAACTCATGCCCTGAATCTCATGCCCTGAAAATCCTACCCACAAACTCTTACACTGAAACTCATGCACTGAAACTCATGCCCTGAATCTCATGCCTTGAAACTCTTCACCTGAATCTCATGCCCTGAAACTCATGCCCTGAATCTCATGCCCTGAAACTCCTGCACTGAAACTGATGCCATGAATCTCATATCCTGAAACTCACACCCTGAATCACCTGCCCTGAAATTCATGCCTTGAATCACATGCCCTGAAACTCCTGCCCTGAATCTCCTGTCCTGAAACTCATGCCCTGAATTTCATGCTCTGAAACTCCTGCCCTCAAGCTCATGCACTGAAACTCATGCCTTTAATCACATGCACTGAAACTCCTGCCCTGAATCTCCTGCCTTGAAACTCTTGCTCTGAATCTCATGCTCTGGAACTCCTGCACTGAAACTCCTGCCCTGAAACTCCTGCCTTGAAACTCATGCCCTGCATCTCGTGCCCTGAAACTCCTGCCCTGAATCACCTGCTCTGAAACTCTTGCCCTGAATCTCATGCCCTACAACTCCTGCATTGAAACTCCTGCCCTGAAACGCATGCCCAGAATCTGATGCCCTGAATCTCATGCTATGAAACTCACACTGAAACTCCTGCGCTGAATCTCCTGCCCTGAAACTCATGCCCTGAAACTCATGTCCTGAATCTCATGCCCTGAAACTCCTGCCCTCAAACTCATGCACTGAAATTTATGCTCTGAATCTCATGCCTTCAAACTCCTGTCCTGAATCACATGCCCTGAAACTCATGCCCTGAATCTCATGCCCTCAAACTCTTGCACTGAAACACCTGCCCTAAAACAAATGCCCTGAATGTCATGCCCTGAAATTCCTGCCCTGAAACTCATGCCCTGAATCTCATGCCCTGAAACTCTTGCACTGAAACACCTACCCTAAAACTCATGCCCTGAATCTCATGCCCTGAAGCTCATGCCGTGAAACTCATGCACTGAAACTCCTGCCCTGAAACTGATGCCCTGAATCTCATGCACTGAAACTCATGCCCTGAACCTCATGCCCTGAAACTAAAGCCCTGAATCTCATGCACTGAAACTCATGCTCTAAATCTCATACCCTGAAACTTCTGCCCTGAATCATCTGCCCAGAAACTCATTATCTGAATCACATGCCCTGAAATTCCTGCCCTGAATCTCATGCCCTGAAACTCATGCCCTGAATCTCATGCCTTGAAACCCCTGCCCTCAAACTCATGAACTGAAACTCATGCACTGAATCTCATGCCCCGAATCTCATGCCTTGAAACTCCTGCCTTGAATCTCATGCCCTGAAACTCATGCCCTGAATCTCATGCCCTGAAACTCCTGCACTTAAACTAATGCCATGAATCTCATATCCTGACACTCACGCCCTGAATTACATGCCCTGAAGCTCCTGCCCTGAAACTCATGTCCTGAAACTCATGCTCTGAATCTCATGCCCTGAAACTCAAGCCGTGATTCTCCTGCCCTGAAACTCATGCCCTGAATCTCATGCCCTGAAACTTCTGCCCTGAAAGTCATGCACTGAATCTCATGACCTTAAACTCAAGCCGTGAATCTCCTGCCCTGAAACTCATGCCCTGAATCTCATGCTCTGAAACTCCTGCCCTGAAACTCATGCACTGAAAGACATGCCCTGAAACTCTTGCACTGACACTCTTGCACTGAAACACCTGCCCTGAATCTCCTGCACTGAATTTCATGCCCTGAAACTGCTGCCCTGAATCTCAAGCCCTGAAACCACAGACCTGAAACCCATGCCCTGAAACTCATGTCCTGAATCTCATGCCCTGAAACTCATGCCCTGAATCTCATGCCGTGAAACTCCAGCCCTCAAACTCATGCCCTGATACTCATGCCCTGAATATCATGCCCTGATACTCAAACACTGAATCTCCTGCCCTGAAACACATGCCCTAAATCTCTATCCCTGAAACTCCTGCCCTGAAACTCATGCACTGAAACTCATGCCCTGAACCACATGCCCTAAAACTCCTGCCCTGAATCATCTGCCCAGAAACTCATGCCCTGAATCACATGCCCTAAAATCTCTGCACTGAATCTCATGCCCTGAAACTCATGCCCTGAATCTCATGCCCTGAAACTCCTACCCACAAATTCATACACTGAAACTCATGCACTGAAACTCATGCCCTGAATCTGATGCCTTGAAACTCCTGTCCTGAATCTCATGCCCTGAAAATCATGCCCTAAATCTCATGCCCTGAAACTCCTGCACTGAAACTGATGCCATGAATCTCATATCCTGAAACTCACGCCCTGAATTACATGCCCTGAATCACCTGCCCTGAAACTCATGCCCTGAATCTCATGCCCTGAAACTCATGCCCTGAATCTCATGCCCTGAAACTCCTGCACTGAAACTGATGCCATGAATCTCATATCCTGAAACTCACACCCTGAATTACATGCCCTGAATCACCTGCCCTGAAATTCATGCCTTGAAGCACATGCCTTGAAACTCCTGTCCTGAACCTCATGCCCTGAAACTCATGCCCTGAATCTCATGCCCTGAAACTCCTGCACTGAGACTGATGACATGAATCTCATATCCTGAAACTCACGCCCTGAATTACATGCCCGGAATCACCTGCCCTGAAATTCAGGCCTTGAATTTCATGCTCTGAAACTCCTGCCCTCAAGCTCATGCACTGAAACTCATGCCTTTAATCACATGCACTGAAACTCCTGCCCTGAATCTGCTGCCTTGAAACTCTTGCTCTGAATCTCATGCTCTGGAACTCCTGCACTGAAACTCCTGCCCTGAATCTCCTGCCTTGAAACCTCATGCCCTGAATCTCGTGCCCTGAAACTCCTACCCTGAATCACCTGCTCTGAAACTCTTGCCCTGAATCTCATGCCCTACAACTCCTGCACTGAAACTCCTGCCCTGAAACCGCATGCCCAGAATCTGATGCCCTGAATCTCATGCTATGAAACTCCTGTAC